>NC_071474.1:2253690-2408690 GCF_028500815.1 Rissa tridactyla
TTTTTTTTTCCTCAGCTACAGCTGGAGACAAACATTCATTTGCAGGAAATTTCAAGCGTTCTCAAACACGTATTCATAACTTTCCCTTTTCCAAGAGAAGTAACTTCAAGTTACGTGGGGACAAATTCTGCCAACACACATACGGTCAGCTTCCGTCGTTTGAAGCAGCCCACTGAAGTGAGGAGGATTTACTCCAGTGCGCGACCGCAGAAGCAGGCCCTTACGTAGGGAGATAAATAGATATTCAGACATTAAAAAAAAACCAACCCTACTAATTATTCCCCTCATCAGAGTGGGTTTCTACGGGTTCTTGTGACCAGCTGTGTAAGTACGTGTCTAAAATACATATTCTTCACATAAAAATCCTTACGAAAAGCAGTTGCTTGAAAAGCTTAATAGCTACATTTTAAAGTTTCACCTCCTCAACTGTTTTACATTAAAAAATATATACAATTTCATGGACTACTGACTTGCCAAATATTCTTTTACAAACCCGATCCGTTTTTTAATTAGAATAGCAAAAAGCATCTTAAACTAGCAATCATCTTTTGCTCCCAATTCAGAAAACAAATTTTTGTCTCGAATCATACGTAACGTACGCGCTCGAACTTCTTTCCCCAAGCTCTGACACTTCCGCGAACGGAGGGTTATCTTAAATCGTACCCTGTGTCACTTTGATTTAGTGTTATAATACAGCATCTACAACGAACATCAACACGCTCAACGAGCACAAGTGAGTTCGCCAACGTCTGGAGGACACTTCAACACAAGAGCTTCTTTTCCAGTCCTCTCTCAAAGGAGAGGGTACATTTTAAAATACGGATAAAACATGCAGAGTATGTTCTGCTAACCCAGCTACAGCTCTTTCAGCCAGTAAACGTTTTCCATAGGAGGTGAGAAAGTGAAAAATCAGTATATTTCGACATACGCAAAATCTTTGCAAGTCCATAAAAGTGTCAGGAGAATTTGCTTAAAACAGCTTATAAAAATGGGAGAGAGAATGAGTCCCAGCCTATTATTCAATAACCATGTTTGTGAGGCATCTGCATAATCTAACCATGCATAAATTAGTATGTGTATTACAACAGTTATTTGCATAATAATAGCAAGTTAATAGATGCTTAAAGAGCACAGACCAACACCACCTTTAAATCAGACATGCCTCCAGGCACTCTGATCTGTACAGACCAAGATGCAGAAAACACTGTTCATAAAACATATGAAAACATAAAAACCACATTCAAATAATTCATTTTAGTCCCTGGACACTTCCCTTTTTCCCCTCTCCCGGAAAAAAAATAATTTGAGGAACTACGGAATAGTTTGTTACCATGAGTTCTAACATCCATCTTGCAGTAAGTGTTTAGAGTAATCATCAAACCTATTTCTGGATTGGTTGTTTTGTTCAGATTTTTTCGAGCATACCGACCAAGTAAGATATTACGTGGTAACGCGGGGCTCAGCGCTGGCCTAGCCACCGCCACCGAGGACGGAAACAGTCTTACCACCAACTTCAACGAAACTGAGTTCGGTCAGTGGAAAGTTAGAAAACGCCAGCTTCTAAATAAAATACTAACGTTAGGTCCTCTTAAAAGGGAGAATCCAGAGCTCCCTTAAGTATTTCATTCACGTTATATCTTTGATTTGAGAAGATTTGAGACCATTGTACCATTATTCAAAATCGAAATTCAAAATGAAAATATGAAAAAGGAGCAGACACACCTTCCTGCTTCAAAAGCACTGTTGTACATACTGGATTATTTTTTAACCTCACAACAAAACAATCATTATCATCATCATAATTTTCACTGTTTCCAGGGAAAGAAAATCTAGAGTGTGGAGAAGAGAAAAAGAGAGAGGGGGGGAAAAAAAAATAAAAATCAATAGAGACTTCTAAATGACTCCTTCAAGATACCACTTTTCAATTTAACAGGACAGATTTATTTGTATGTGGCTCAAATGTTCACAATTGCTCTCTGCACCTTCATACATAGGAATGAATGTCACAGTGGCAAACAGCAGTAATGAACAATCTTACCTGAGGATATGGAAACCTCCCAAGAGCAAGCTGGGAAAGGAAATAATATTTGTCTAGTTATATAGATTTGCATGGAGGGCACATTTTCTTAAAGAGAGAAAAGTACTCAACTCTTACTATCGTATAAATTGGAAAATGTCAGCAAAAGTAGTTCTGAAAACACACAAAGAGCTGTATTTAGAATGGAGTTATTCACAATTACCCCTTGTTCTGCGTTTCTGAATATTTTTGTATTTCTCAAGCTCTTTTGTCTGTACCGCTCGGTAACACCGTTTGATGCCCAAGTTCCTCAGGACTCTCTAAATTAAACCAGTTCAGCCTCAATAGCGAGGCCAACGACACTGACCTTTACTGATAATTATCTGCAACGAACAGGTATTGTAGAGCACGCAGTGAACTCCCAAAGTCCTTCCTTAACTGGCTCAGAGTAAAATCTGGGTTATAGAGCTGAGATTTGTTTCCTTATCGGTGTCAAACCCAGCTAGGAACCTGTGAGTGGGGCATCTGGAGAGAGATCATTGCACCTGCAAAATGACACTTCGTCTTCTTCAGATCTGTTTTCAATTGCACGCGATATCAAACGGATTTGTTTTTCCATGATGTTTTGTAAGTCAATTGATGTGTTAATGGGGTGTCTGCTAGTATCAGTATTAAACCCGACAATGACATCACTGTTGCCACAATGCCATAGCTAATAAATATGCCATGATAAATTCTTCACACAAGACTTTAGGTTTTCCCATTTGGTATCTGAACCTTGGAAACAATTTCATCAAAATACAACTAGTTTAAGTTATTTTGTCTACTATTCAGTGAAGGACACGGGTTTTCAGAGTTGACACAGCTTCTCTACACTCTGGTTAACCTTTGTGAACCCTCCCCTTGGCAACCTTCAGAAGGAGGTCTACCAGAAAGGTTATGGATGCACTATCATCATGGATTCGTCTGCGTGATAGACTAGGTATGGTCACCTCAGACTGAGCGACGGCACCAATGCTGAAGGTCTAAGCCACCGTGTCAGGTACTGCAAAGGCTAAACCACATGTCAGCACTGGGTGAAAGCTGTTTCACGGCACGTGTATTGCCACTGATATTTGAGCTCCTCAGTGCCGCGGCTACTTGACCTAGCCAGATTGCAGCTGAGGCTACGTGCTAACCTACGGTGAAATTTCAGCCTGGCTGGCAGCACGAAACTCTCCTAAGTATGAACAATAAGACATGGACAGAGCTGTAGCAAGGAGAAGTTGTGGCTGCCCCATCCCTGGAGGTGTTCAAGGCCGGGCTGGACGGGGCTTGGAGCAACCTGGGCTGGTGGGAGGTGTCCCTGCCCAGGGCAGGGGGTTGGAACTAGATGATCTTTAAGGTCTCTTCTAACTTGAACCATTCTATGATTCTGTGATTCTATAAGGTGGGGAACTGATGGGGCAAAGACCAGCAGACATACTCCAGCCTCAGTAGTTCAGAAAAAAGGTCATGAGAAGGTAGTAAGAAACAGCTGACAGCATGAGTGGAAGCAACCAGGAATCAGCAGAGACGGTGCCCTTTCTGCAATTCTAGCTGCCATCCACACCTAGTATCGTACTCGCCATTTGGTTGTGAACCTTCACAAATAGGGTAAACTTTCCTCAGATCCTCAGAGGAAAGACATGACAAAAGCAGAGCAGGTCTTGAAGCGTTTGTGTAAGAGAGGCATGCAAGAGAAACCCAAAGAGAGGAAACAATTATTTTGGTGACTAGTCTTAAAAGCAGTTTTTCCCTTAGCGAGACAGTATTTGTCCTGAAAATTTACGGACGTAGCAAATGGGTTCTAAAGGGCTACTCTGTTTGTACGCAATCTCTGAACGCTTACTGCACAGGCACGTCACCACTGCAGGAACTGCATAGCTAAATCTCCATGCATCGCTCTGAAAAATCGCCCCAGTCCTCCCTAAATATCTCATCAATGGGAGTTTGCCTAATGACTGAGGAGGCGCCTTTACGGTCTGCTGTATCAGTGTGGTGTTGACCAAGGATCCCCACTAGCAGTAACATAACAAAGCAGAGCACAGTCTTCCTCAGACATTTCTATCGCATCACTCAACTCTCTGGAAGACTTCCATTTGTGGATAGTTGTGTTTGCTCGGTCTGTAAGACGAACACCTACAAAATGTAGAGGAAACCAGGCTTATAAGAGACACTGGAATAGGGAACAACAAGAAGAAGACAAGACAAGTAAGGTCTCCTCAGGTTCTCCAAAGTGATACAATTTAAGCTGGCTTTCTCCTCTGGGTTTCTTCTGTGCTTTGCCTTCCAGGTTTGCCTTTAAGACTCAACTCTTTGGGGTGAATTCTGCCTTTCAGTTTTGTTTCTAGTGCAGTGCTGAGCACAGTGCAACAAACCAACCTGAGCTAAGCAGGCTTGATCACCATCCTTTCTATCACTTGTGTCTGGTTCACAGCTTCTCCCAGCTCAGTGTGTCACTCCAGTCACTCTCTGATGCCAAGCTTTGAAATACACTGCTAAAGAGTTAAGCAAAAACTCTACGTTTTCTGTTATGCTCAGTCTTAAGGACCAGGAGCTACTAAACCATACCCTTTTTCATCTTCTCTCCTTTCGGTAGGACCATCCTTAACTTCCAAGAAGCTGCTCCAGTTCCTAAGAAGCACTGCTGCTGTGATAGCCTACAAATGCCTAGAAATGCACCTATTATTGCCAAACACTTTTCCACGAATGGAAGTAGAAGAAATCCTGATCTTTCCAATGACTACTGACTTAAGAATAGTCATTACAATAGCTACAGTCCTGTAGGAATGTAATATTCATCTCACTGTAGAACAAGAAGATAAATATGGCTATATGCACAGGGCATCCTTCTGCAGATCTTATTTAAGCAGAAGAAGGATTGCCTCGATGATGACTTCAGACTAAGTATTTCCATTCTCACTGACGGTTCCTCTCCCTGACCACCACGGGCCTCAGCAGGGGCTCCAAAGGCAGCAGAATAATCGGGAAAAGACCAGTTTTCTGCCGGACGTAAGTACAGGGTATATAAATGAGCTTTGAAGAATCTGAAATACATCAGGAACAAGTTCTTTGGAGATAGTTAAAAAAAATAAGTGTTTCTCGGTGAAGCTGCTCTTTGACTGAGAACTACAAAGCAATACAGCCGCGGAAAGATCATGTGCCAGTTCCGCATCCCCCTGAACCATCACTCGATTCATCTAGTCAGAGTTGTTTCCTCCCTCCAAGATTGTCAAGGTATTATAAATTAAGAAACTTACCAAAGAGTATGTAATCTTCCCTGAAATAGCCTGCAGATATGTCACTGTACTAAATGTGTTTCAGATTTAATGAAGCTTTAATGTCCTTTTTAATTTTGCCTGTTTCTATATCACCAGGGGTCGAGCAAGGCAATCAGCACTCAAGAGGGTGGTTTGGTTTAAAACTAGGAAAAACTCATTTGCTTATGAGTTGCACTGTATTTTCTTAATTAAATTTACTAAGTAAAATGGTTTAAGTTCAGCCAACCAATGACCTCTGTATGTAGATTTAGATTTATAAATAGCGTCACAGTTAAAGTAAAGAAAAAAAAACCCCAAAAACAAACAGATTAGAGCTTCACTAAAGGGATGTTCATACTCGCTACTATCCGTCTCAAGGAAGTCATATAGACACGCAGCACAAGCCCAACGCAGGATACAAAAAAACCGTAAACCACCAAACTAACGCACTATCAAAAACTTATCTCCTCTGCATTTACACGATGAAACTCAGGAACTTGCAATTTCATTTTTAAGGCATTGTAACAAAAATAGAGTATTTCCATTCACACTAGTTAGGTTCAGGAACTGACTGGTATTTTACGTAGCTCTGGATATTAAGGAGGGGAGAAGGGAATGCTTAACCTTCAAGGAGCTGGTTCTCATTTCCCTATGGATACTTTCCCACCACACAAGAACTGTAAAAACCATCATTTTAAAAAGGCCCAGTGAATTACACTGCCAGCATGGTATGGAAATAAATGAGAATCAGACCATATCAGCAAGAAGTGTGTCAGAATAGCACTTTCCTACACCATTTCACTTTAGAGCAACCACGTGTCTGTGTGGGGTTTTTTTTTGGGGTGGTGGTGGTGGTGTGTGTGGTTTGTTTGTTTTTTTTTTAAACTATTACTTTATTAGACATAGAAGTAGCCCATCAGAGCACCTCAAACGTTTATCTTATGGTGTTCAGTGAGGTTGTGCCCTGAAAAATGAAGTGCACTTCCAAGTGAAAGTACCTGAGAGGAGCCTTCTCCCAGGCGCGGACAGTGGTGCAGGTGGATGCACGGGGTGCAGCATCAGATTTTAAGCCAGTACTTGATAAACTGAGAAATAATCCCAGATTAGTAACTAACAGGCAGAGGCACAGTGTGCACGGATGCTGATTTTTATCAATCTATACCTAAAAAGACATTAGGGAAAGCGGAAAGAACATGAGGCAGCCAATTTCGGTAGAGGGAGGTGCCTAAACCCTCTGTGCGGGAAAGCAGCTCTAACCTGTGCTCAGATACATACGTTTCACGTGCGGATAAGCGACCACAAAATTAAAATGACTTGTTGAAAATAATGTAATTAAGAATTTGGGAACTGAAAATGGAAATCCAGAAATCCTCACTAACAAACTGCCTTCTCTACATGGCTCTTTACGTGCCTGCCTGTATATCGGTAATAAGAATTACAATAGCGACTCGGTCCGTATCCTCTTCAGAAAGTGGCTGAGGGAAGGAAGTTCAAAACATATTTTTAGGACACTCAGGCAATAAAGTCTCCCACTTAGATTATTGTCTATGTTGTTTTTTAATTTACAGTTATACTGAAAAGCATGGGATGTTTTTATTCTTAATTTAGACACATTCCATGTTTCTCAGCATAACTGCAAATTGAAAATAAGCACTTACAATATCGCTAGTGATCTAGCTGAAGGAGGACTTTATAGTCTGAAATGTTCTAAAATTTGTTCTTAATTACCTTGTGCACATTTTACACAATTAAATTTCCATCTAAGGATTTTGCATTTAGATTGTGCACTGCAGTTAAACCCCCATTTTATGGAAAAGCAGCCGCCACTTCGGAATATTCAGACACAGGAAACTTTAAAAATCAGACTTAACTACTGGATAACATAAAATTCCCCAGGTGAAATTTCATTCCAAGACCAATTTATACATTCCTAGATAGATGGCTTAAAATCACCTGAAACTCTGCAGGGTACGGACCTTAATAAATATTAAATACCTCAAAAACTACTCTAAGATTTTTCTTTCCTTCTAATATCAGTTTCACTGTCCTCTTATTGCACAGTTAAAAAAAAAAAAATCCAAAAGGATATAACAGCAATTTACCAGCGTTAAAGTGCTTCTGAGGTTAAACTGACAACAAAGAAGAACAGAAACACAAAGCATCTTGAAGTAGGGTTTCAATTAAATGTGCAGGATTTAGTAATGCAGGACGAAAAAAGAGTTACAAATTAATTTAATCTTCTGCCTATAGTTTGCAGCTGCACTCCAAAGTGTCTGGGGCTTAAGAACAAAGCCTTGAAAGGCCTCAGAGTGAGGAAAGCTTCAATTTTTAATGTATAACGCCATTAGCTGATAACTTGTGGAATCTGCGACCCCTGCGGAGGGGCATAAGCGCGGGTAACAGAGACTGATGAAGTGACATATTTGTTCATGTCTAGGACTATGAGGAAGAAGGTTATTACTAATACCGTCAGGCCCAACAGAAATATGCCCTAATAACCTTTGGGACATTCCTTGGCTTGAGCAGATGAGTTCGAGATCTCTCTACATAAAATATATTAAAAATCAAAGCCTAATTCACCTTAATTAAAGATAATTAGTTTCACTTTGACTTCTTTTAAATATGAACTACAGTAAATGCACTGCAAACTAAAGACTGCAGACAATCATGATTAAATTGCACATTTCTTTCTCACCACAAATCCCTCATATTACCAGGCTTTTACCGCTACGTCTTCAAAGGTGTTGCTCAGAATAGCAGCGCCTTTTCTAAAGGGAAAAAGGTGGGATGCCGGCCTTTCAGGGCCAATCTATGGAAATTGGCAGGTGCAAAATTCACACAAATCGTCCATAAAGATTAATGAGACTACTTGTTTGAGCAGAGAGGCTTCCTGCTTATTTGTTTGCTGGATTTAGATTCAATCTAAAGCAAAAAAAAAAAAAAAAAAAAAAGTGAAATTTGGTTGTGCTGGTGGAAATGCAGCTCAGCTTCAGCTTTTCTCCACATCCACTGGCATGAGAGACTTCATCTGCTATTCCAAACCACTTAAATAACAGGGAAAGGCAGGCTCCACTGATAAACGTTTCTAAATTTTCGACTTTTTAGAAGTGGAAACAGCTATACTACACAGTATAAGAAGAGGGAACATTAATCTGTATTACATAATCCTATATATTATGAATACACCAGAGCTGATGTTATATCCCTTAATTGTCCACTCATCTATCTACTCAGGTAGAGAAGTCTATTATTTATTTCGCTGCCGCGCAGGCTGCCCACAGTGGCCTAAGAGCAATTGCTGAGAAACATGATACATTGAGGTCTCAACCCGCGCAAACTGTACCTAAACTTACACTTTATTGCAGCTTAGTTCACAATCTTCACCTAATATAGGGTTACATCCCAGTGCAGCAAGCGGATAAATCATCCTGGAATATTACTCTGGCTAAGTTTAGCTGCGAGTGGAGCATATGTGCTTCCGAGTCACTGAAGCAAAGGCCCATAAAATACACTAATTACTGGAAGTTATGGTCACTGAGTGATTGATAGCACTCTGCGAGGCAACTTCCCCCTTTTCAGCTCTTCTGATGGGCCTCCCCCACCACACAGCAATTATTAATTCATGACCCAACCCTCAGGCACTGGTACCTTTACTTCTAATTCCACTACCGCAAAGATCACGATGTGGCTGGACACTGTCTGTCTTCATCCCGGTGCCCGCTGAAGATGGGGGACAAGGAAACGGAGCTAAGGGCCGCTGCTCGGGGAAATTGCTCGAAATAGCTCAAGGGGAAAAAAAAAAATAATAAAAATCTAGGCCAGCTTTTTCCTCGGAACAAGTTTCTGAAACGCATCATTCTGTAGAGAAGGATTAAAACTACATAAATAAACTACATAAATACTCTACAAAAAGAACAATTCAAGTTATTGAGCAAAATTCTGTTACAGCCACTCTCAATGGCCGAGGGAAGCGTGAAAGGATTTGTGCATGCAAATCGCAAACATCGCGCTAAGTACAGCCCTTAAAAAACAGAGTAACAGGGTGAGGCTCATTACAAAAAAGCCACTTTTTATTTCTTTGCTTTCCTAAAGCCTAAACGAAAGATGTCTGTTCGCTAAATAATCACACCTATGCAATTATCAGTGGTCCAAGCTGCGAGGCCCAAGGGCTCATGTCTGCTCCCAGCCATACTTCACGGAACCAGAAAAAGGACAGAAATGAAACATTTTCTCCATAAACTTGGTTCCTCTCAGGCAGGGTCTGGCCAAGGGCCAGGGCCACAGAAACCAGTGCTGCCCGAGGCCCCGCTGCCAGCGGAGAGAAGGCATCAGCCCACAGAGATGGCAATCCAGCACTTTCAGAAGCACTTGGGTTTTCTCTAATATTAATATTATTTAGAGTGATTTGCAGGGACAAACCTGCACAAACCCATCACATCCAAGCATTCCTTGTTATTAGATGGCTGGGCACAGAAGTGAAAAGTGAATCTTGTTTTTTTTTTTTTTTTTTTAATTAGTCTAGAAAAGGTTGGAATTCAGTAAGAAAGAAAAAAAAAAAAAGAGTAATTTAAGACACATCCTATTGTATCTACTGAAACGTACCCAGATACAGCTAATGCATTAATTTAAGAACTTGTTGAATTCTCAGCCTAGGAACGGGGAAATGTTTGCTTAATGACGACCTCACATCTTCTGCTACGAGCCATTCTCCATGGCTCTACCGGCATCAGCAGCATCACCATGGCAAGGCCTTTCCCAGTCTCTCCTGTTTAAATGCACAAAATAAAATTCTGCTCATTCCAAGCGCACAAAAAGCAAGGACCAGTCCAGTAAGAACTGTCACTTGATCGGAGGCACCTCACTTCAGCCAAGTATTCTGATACAATATCAAGACTTCTGCTCTGCATGGAGATTAAATGCTAATTTTCACTTCCCTTTTAAGCTTGACCCTTGCCATCTTCTAATGGGCTATTTTAATTAATATTCCTCCTGCCTCTACTCAGTGTAGCTTTCGACACTGCAGGTCACTGCACGGTCCGTGTCTGCTTCCAGCAGTCACAGAGACATTCACCGTTGCCCTTTCTACCAAACCTTCACAAAGTCTCCAGTGCCACCAGAGGAACTACACTGTACCACCAAGCCTCAGGGCTGAGATTTGCCCCCCGCCAATCTACCTACTATTGTTTAGGTAAGGGTGTAAAATTGATAAAAGACCAACCATAATGTCCACACAGAAGTGAAATCCTGCAGAAGATGAAATCGTGGTCTGCAGGACCTCCTGCAGATCAGCTCACAGTCTTGATCTTGAACCTATAGCACTTCAAAGCTGATGATATGTGACTGATCATGCAGACTCCTTAGAAAAAATTCCTCTGAAACCCCCTCTCCTTGACCAGATTACATATACATGGGTCTTTACATCAGTTTTATGCAGTTAAACATCTTAAAGATTGAAGTGCTTTAAAAGAACCACCTGAAAGTAGATCTTCTCTTGTAGCACCCTCTTCAAATGTGTTTCTCTTCTTTGCCTTCATGGTCTGAGTGAGCTCTTCTTGCATCTCGGTCTGCGCTCAGTCTAAAACTGCCTAATGCTGACATTGCATGCAATCAGTGTTAACCCCGCTCAGAAATACGTATGTGTGCCTGAAATACACGATGCAAGGCATGTTTGTTGGATATATCCTGGTGTTCCTATATGTGGGAATGCACACAACTGCTGAAAATCTGTCATGTGGCTGCTTGGAATATTGCTTAAAACAGCATCTTAACACAAATGTCACAAACAACTAGCAACCCTTGAAAGCTCCTGCTTTCGGATACAGATAACAGAGAACTCCTGTGACCGAAGACTTAAAATTCTCATTTTGGGAGTTTTAAGAACTCGTTTCTAACATCGAAACTGATATGCAAACTCATTTTCCCTGAAGGAGAGAATCTTTGCAAGAAAAGTTAATTTTAAAAGGAGGCCTGAAACACAGGGAAGTAGCTGTTTTTCTCAGCAGAAGACAGTGGAAAGCAGAGCCCAGGATGTGATAAAAAAGGAGGTGCAAAAATGTACCATTAGTCAGGCACACGAGCTCATATTCTACTTCCAAAACGTACTTGCTTTGTGGCATAAGCAAATCCCTTTCATTTCCTGCACTTCAATATAATACCAGTTCTATCCGTAGATGAAACGAGCCCTGGATCTTCTGGCAAAGATCTGCGAGCCTCAGCGAACAACTCAGATCACAACTCTGTTCCCTGGCCAAAACTCCCTTCTCCCTCCTCACCTACCATCTCTCCTCATGACATGTAGGAAACCCTGGTCCTCAGTATTGTCTCGAGAGCACGCCAGCGCGCTGAGATGGTAAAACCCAGGAGGAAACCGAGAAGCGATCCCCTGTGGAAGCAGGAGGCCCTGAGAACACACCAGCCCTACAGAGTGCCACCAAAGCTCTTCGTCTCTCTGACAGCAGTCTCTCATCCCCGCAGAAGGGACGAGCAGCGTACCTACTCCTCGAACGTCTCCACAAAAAGGCACCACTGGACAAGCACGCTGCTATCAAAAACCCAACAGGATGTATTTTCTCCCACTTCGGATGCTTTAAAGTTCACTTTCAGGTAGCAGCCATGCAAGGCAGGACCGGAGTCACGCTGGAGAGTAACAAGAAATATTAAGCAATCTAATTTATCCTCCTGTGCAGGGCATGGCTCTTGGAGGGAGACTGCATCGGTTACGGAGCGCACACAGCTCTCGGACTCAGCCCAGTCAGCCTGGAGTGTGTTTTATGACTGAGTTACAAACCCTTGAAAAACAGCTTTTATAATGAAAATGCTGACGCAGTCTTCAGTGTAGTGACAGCAATGTCATTGGTTTAAATTGAACTTGCTTTGTCAACCCAAGAGCACTTAAATAAAACATCTAAAAACCTCATGAAAACACAGAAACTATTTGTGATGAAACACTTTTAAACAGTTTTACAGATTATGTATTAAATTTATTCACTTCAAAAAACGCTGAAGAAATACGAACTCCAAAAAAATTAAAGAATAATAATAATAAAAAAAGCCAGCAGCATTTCTTTTTCTTTTTTTTTTTTTTTAAAATTTCTTTTTGGCAGAGGGAAGACCACGCACCCTCAGGCACCTCTTACTTCAAAAGGAAGAACACTCACCATCTCTCAAAACTTACGTGGGACCCACATCTAATGCTTTTCACACTCTGCTAGCAAGTTTTTTGGGGCAGTTTGCCCAGCCTTCAAAAGTAAACCGCTCAGTTTCCCATTACCCCTAGCTTTGCAGCAGAGAAATTCAAGACATTTTAAAGGCTCAGAAGAATATTAAAGAAAATGAGGAGATTTACTTGGCTGCTATTTTATATTATCATAGGTCAGAACAGCCCTTGCGAACTTGGTCCCACATGCCATTTCTTTTAAATCAACGCGCTCTAACTGTGCTAGCCTGAGTATTACACTATTCGGTGGAGATGATTTTAAAATCCTACAGCAAATGTTAACTTCCCTTTTTAACAGTTCCATCAACAAGAGCCTGGGTGTCTCCACTACCAATCCCCATGTCAATACAGTGTTACTTTAATGACAGTGACCTTGTGTGGCTCTCTGAGCATCTTCTTCACCTTTTCTGAGACATTTTTCTAAGCCACTGTCCTTGCTTTCATCATTTAACACATCACTCAAAGCGCTTCAATAAAACAGCGATCACGTTGAGGAGAGGTCTCGGAGGACCAGATGACATACCAATTAACAAAGCGCGCAGAACCAAATTGTTTTTTGTACATCTGGTTCAGAAGACATTTGTGGAAAGTGAGAGAGGGAAAAAAAAAAAAAAAGTTGAGGAGGTTTAAAAGAGGAGAGCAAATGCAAATTTAAAGGAGTTTTCCTAACGTTGGCTAATACAATGCGAAATTTATCCTTCAAATCAAATCCACGCCCAGCCAGGTTACCTACTAGTAATCCCAAACTAAATTCCAGACATTTTGGTCTACACGGTGAATCATCATATTGCTGCTGCACGTTGAAATACATCTTTTGTTCAGCAAAGGAAAGGGTAAACGCTTCTCTATAGGACTTCTGCATTTATATCACTCTGGTCCACCGTGAATTGGGAAGAACATCACAGTCAAGTCTTAATGTAATACAATCCTGTTTTAGCCCTTTGTTGGCTAGATTCATTTACAGGGTGAGTACATTTGGTATCTCTCCCAAAACTGTGAGGGCTCTCCAGCATCTCAAACCATTGAAATTTGCAGTAAAACAAATTAAGAGAACTGCATCCCCTGCGCCACATAAAAGTATGTCATTATTGTGATTCAGAGTTAGCTTCAGTCAGCCTCTGGAAAAGATTTACAAGATCTGAATGCAATGATTCACCATTAAGTATTTTCATGTTGGTTAGAACTGATTTGGCAAGGTATTTATTGTTTGAAAACATAACAATAGTCTCAGCTAACTTTCAGGCTACAAAAGATGAAAATTTGCCTAGATGCAGAGGGCCAGCACCACGACTACTTCACTTCCAGCTAATCTTCTGCTTAAAACAACAGTTGCAATTCACCAAAAGGTACATTCAGCTTCACTTTAACGATACTATATCGTACCAGAAGAGAAGGGAAGGGCACCTATATTTTTTGGTTAATCTCATCATGCCTTCATCAGGCTGTGCAAGAAAGATGATCAAGTCATCGATGGTTTGAATTAACTGTTCTTATAGGAAAAAAACCAACTGCTCCAAGCAGGGGGAATTTCTTTCATGGGACTGTCTTTGAATCGAGGAAGTCTCCTGAGAGCTTACTGCTCCATCTGTCAAGGTTTCTGACGGGAGCTCACTTGTTTGCGGCCAGCTCAGGCCAGCATGAAAAAGGCTACGTGAACATACGCTTCCACCACCGCCAGACCAGGGCTACCTGTCCCTTCTCCCAGACCAGACCAAGACAACCTCATTTTACTGGTCAAGATACTACCATTAACACAGGCGTTTCTACTCAACTTACACACTCTAGGTTATCTTTCCGATAAACAATCATCCGTTTTTATAAAGTCATTGAAATTAACGTTCCTTAAAACACCTGATGAGCCCTAAGCTGAAAAAAACCAACCTTTTTCCCGAATCAAAACTGACCTTGTCCTGACCTGTCCTGCAGAAAGCGCGGGTTCTCCTGAAGGACTGTATTCACCACCACATTCTCTTTGAACCGCTTCATTTTAATGAGACTTTCTCCTGCTTGAAACTATGTTTATGAGAAACCTTTCTAAACGCCCTAGCGAACACTTAAATCCAAAGACTCTGTTTAATCACACAGGGAGAGACTCAAACCGTCCTGCAAATATTTCTGCAAAGATTGTGCGAGGCCATTAACCAGCTCAAACCTTGAATCTGCACAATGCCATTTCAACCCTAATAACAGCCCGCTCTATCCTGGCCTCTGAAGGTGCAATACAGAAATATCGTCATCTTCAGTCCCAGAGGTGCGGAAAGGATGCCGAGGCATCCACGGACCAGGCCCTACTTCTTACTCTCACTGGAGTTTTATTCGAGGGTTTTAAGACTGTCAGGTGGTTTGTACAGAGGCTCTTTAACCAAACTGAACGCAGTAAGAACAAACCCATTCTAAATACAGCCAACAAATTTAGCAATAGTTAAAAGCATGCATATATCAAAGAGTAGACAAAGACTCCGTTAAAATATTTTGCCGTTAGATTTCATTTGATTCTTGCAACGTGCACATGAAAACAACGGATATTTGCATACCTCCATGAAGGAAATCCCTAGACTCCAAACGTCCGAATGAATTCCATACTGTTCTCCTGAAATCCGCTCAGGCTGCAAGGAGACAGAAAGAAACATCGTGAGCCCAGCAAACAAACCTAGCAAACAAAATCCAAAAAAGCTAGCCCAGGGCAAACAAAGCAACTGAGAAAATGCAAAGAAGCTTAAAGCTCACCAGCTAACCTGGCAGAGAGCAAATCCGCTCTTCAAACGTGACTCACTCATTTCTTTTTGCCTCTTCTGCAAGAGCAAAGGTCTCGGTTACGCTCAGCCTTGTGGCCACGCATTGCCACGCGCCTTGAAAAGCTGGCCTTGGCATTTGTGTTTGGGCTGTTGTAGCCAACAAAAAAAGCCGATGGCTTGCACGTGCGCAGCGAAGCGCGAGGTCAAGTTGTGCGAGGCCAGTGGTTCACGCATCTACCGCTACGCCCAGGCACGGCAGCAAAACCCACTCCTAATGTTGAGTCAAGGGGTTGGGGAGGAGCCATGGCTTAAAAAGCAAAGTTATCGAAGCAAAAAGAATCAATGAAGTCACATGCCAGCAATTTTATTTGACATAGTTTTTAATTTCATTTTTGACCTATAGAAAAAAAGACTTCACTCAAAACTATTAATAGCAAGTTTAATGCCTCATGAAATAGAATGCTGTAAAATATACCTGCTAGTTTTTACTTGAAAGCTACAGTTTAAGCATTTCCAAGGTCAAGTACAGCATGAAATGTAACAATAAAAGGCTCCATGAGACTTCTCTCCCCACTGTGCCGTTAATGCACCTGTCTAGCCCAACCACCTACGAAGCACTGGCTGTATTTTTAGTCTTTAATAATCCAGAGACCTTTTTTAGAAAACAAACTCCCAAATTAGCGCCAGCCCAATGTGTTTTCGGCTGTTTACTCTGCACTGCTAATCCCAGGTCAAGTGCTTTTATCGCAGCATGAATGTTAAGTAAAAACCAGAGTGCTGCCCACGTTATCTTTGAGGATAGCCGTCCACAAGTGCCATAACCTAAAAAACCACCCCAGAATGTAACTGGAACAGAATCTTTTTGACTGAGCCTCATTTATTTTGAGCTGAACACTGACCCAAAAATCTTACTTGTTTTTTTTTTTTAAAGTGCGTTAAGGCAAGTCTTCATTAAGTGTAGTTAGCCTAAATCAGCATATCTTAGAAATGTTTGCAACAGCGTCACGTAGGGATACGATTTTTAAGCATCCTTTTATACTGACAAAGATCTTCATAAAGATGAGGATCTCCGATGAGACCCTGGCCTTTCCGCAGCCCCCAGATCAGATTCGTAATTCAAACTGAGCAATAGTAAATTGTTTACTCTTTCGTTACAACAGCTCAGGGTTTAAACAGCAACCTCACATTTCGAAATTATAAACTCTTAGAAAACAGCGGCAAGCAAAGCATTTGAACATTGAAACAAAAAGCCTACTCGCATGAAATAAAGAGTATGGAAAAGCAGATGAAAACAACACATGCATAAAGTAAAGTGTGCTACGCAGAGACCATCCTTAAGGATACGCAGCTCAAAAATGTTTTCTCTTAAAAATTTCTCCAACTGGTTACTCTTTTCATCCAAAATTTTGTTATATATATAGTGGTAATAAAATGATTTTACAGAAAATGTATTTCCGTTGGAAATTTTAGTTTCTCAATAAAAAAAAAAAAAAGAAAGCTTTTTTTCTTGTTTACTTTAAACAGAAACCTCAATTTTTTTAAATGTTTTCGAATTCACTCCCAGTCTGCCAACAGGCAGGCAAAGCAAAGCTTATGACCTGCGTCATTTTTTGATGACTAGACTATAAATTTGATGACAACGAATGACTCATTCAGAAAGCAAAATAATTTTAACACATGAAATCAGATCAGATATGATTTAACTTAAACTTCTCTTTTTCAATTAATAGATGAACGTATCACATTCATCCATAAACAACAAGAAAAAGAAAGTAATTTACTTAATGTACAACTGGGAAAGAAAACAGTAATCTTGATTTGTACACTAAAAGCATAATACAATCCAATTCTCAAACCTGCTTAAAACCACTCTAAGAGTAACAGCTGAGTTGGAAAAGTTGATTAATTTGAAGCTGTTTATTTGTCCGATTTGCAATATTCCAGTTCTTTCAGCACATGGAGGCATAGAAATCAGCAGGCTTACTAGCAAATGTGGTAATACACAAGACCCTATTTTTCTCCCTTTTCTTTTTTTTTTTCTTTTTTTTTAAAAAAAAAAACATTTTTCTGCACGCAATATTCTGATGACACAGGATAGCCCAAGTCTTTCTAGGATGGTGACACGAGTGTTTCAGGAGCCCCGTAATGAGAATACCTTGACTAGAAAAGCACTTAGCAAATAAATGGACACCCTGGCCTGCTTTCTTCTTGCAAGAAACTAAGAAAAAATACCTGAAAGCGATTAAAGGTCATGGATTTCTCTCTCCTCTTTTCTGAGGTTTGAAAAATGCAAGTATCAACCACTTTGTATTGTCTGACACTTTTTTTTTTTTAAAAAAAAGCTGAATACTTTTTTTTTTTCCTCATTAATATGACGACATAAGTAGTTTGCTAAAAGAATTCTAAAGGCCAAAAATAAAAGACAACAGTTAATATACTGCTCTGAAATGAAACATTTAGGTTTTCACATCTGTTAAATGGAGAACTAAAATTAATCAACTTGATCTAATGGAAAATACATGCTAACTTTTGTAGTTTACTTTCAGACCAGCTCTCGCCACCACATTCATCCCAAAGGCACGGACACCCCCTGCCAATTGTCAGGGCAGGCAGAACTGCTACACCCAAACCTCCCACCCTCGCCGACAGCAGCGGCGCTCCTCCAAACGACACATCTTCAGGAACGTGTTACTCTGATTTAAAAGCGATGGGGATTTCTGGTTTAATGCACAGAAAAAGGAGAAAAGTAGTCTCACCATTACAAGCACTCAGATGAAAATTTAAATATAAGTGAAACGTACTGATGACTTGACATGCATGCTATTAGCGTTACACAACATGCAATTTAATGCCCTAATATTTTGAGCCCAATATTTTTAGCTTCAAATTTACACGGCGCTTCTCATGGGAAACGCCCCCACAGGTGGCGAGGCATCACCACGTCCATGAGCCGTCTGCACGTGTCCAAATGCTCTGCTAAACCGCAGGCTGGGAATTCCCAAAGCGCAGACAGTATCGGACTGTCAGCGGTCGGCAAAGAGCCACAGGCTATCAGTGGAAAACTGTTTTTTTTAACGTTGAACTGGCTCTCTTCTTTGTTCCCAGTTGTCACAATGCACTAAAGGCAACTAAAAATACACAAAAGAAACACTTTTCCAATATTACTCTTCCCTATCAGCAAGAAGCGCAGTGGGCACAGAGCTGGTGGGTGAGCACGGAGCGGGTCCGTGAGACAGCAAAGGGGAGTTGTTTTGGGGCACACGCAATTCAGACACGGCTTATGCCGGGGACAGGGAGAGATGAAGTTTGAGAATTGATTTAGAATATACGCTGCGTTACACGGAACAAGACTGTGAACAAATACTTCTATTTAAATGTTATTCCTGCATAAATCCACTTACCGCCATATAAGCATTTGTTCCAACATACGTCTTGGCTATAGAATTCACCAGCTATCAGACAAAACAGTCTGTTAGAACAATATAAAGATAATGTGGAAATAAAATGGGCAATTATTCCTCATTTAACCTACAATCATCATTCCCATAAATCAACTAAAAATTATGTAAAAGGGAACAAATTTATCTGCAAAGGCATTAAAAATGATTAAATCTCTCTTTTGTTCGGAATGAGAGTTCCAATTTAAACAAGCACTGCATTACAGTTTATGGCAGATAACCTTAAACAATTCTGTTAAACAGGATGCTTATCGCTTTAGTACCCCAAACTAGTCTGATATAAAAAGTCAATTTGAAGTAGGATTGAGCGCACTCATTTTTCAGTCAGCTGGCTCAAGACGTGAATAAAGCCACATTCATCACTTGAATGCAACGAGCACTAAATACGCTGGAGGGACAACAGACTCTGACAACTTATAATACGAGGCTGACCTTCTCTTTGGTCCTCGTGTTTGGCTGAGAGTAAAGGTGCTGAAATTCAAATCAACATCACAGCAAGCTCATGGGTCACTATCAGAGAAGTCCTCCAGGGAGGCCCAAAATGGAAATTAATTAAAATTTGTGCTGCACATTGTAAAAGCCCACCACTATTGTTACTCCCAATATTAATTTTTATTGTGGGCCAGTTGGGCTCCCCAGACACATCTCTCGTTCTGCCCTCCCTTTTGTCTGGCCAAAACGCTTTCATATCAAAGCTGCATATCAATGAAGATTGCTATTCGTAAGTAGTAATTACAATATCAGCAGTTTTTACTGTCATTAAACAATGAACAATCATATTCAGATGAAGAAAAGTCGCCCAGAGATTAAAAATGAATAGGGCTGTCCCAGCAGAGGGGAGGGAGCTGTGGGGCTGGCTGTCTGGCAGCCAGGTGATTTTGACGTTAGAAGGAGAGGGGGCAGAGATCTACAGGGGGAATTACCTGCGTGCTAACCCCGAAGTCACACAGCTTCACCTGGCCCCGCGTGTTCACCAGCATATTAGACGGCTTCACATCTGTTGAGGGAACAAAACTCTATGATCTATATTATCCTAGATACGCATCGCATGTACAGACATCGCTGTGAATATCGGCACGACAGATTTTAATAGGAAATATTTCAAAGATTTATTTCAAATGCAACCTCTGGTTTGTACCAGTTCGCAGCACACGTGACATTATTTCCGCACCTCTCAAATACTAATAATCCATGTCATTAAACCTGCAGGTGACACCAGTCTGGGAGGGACAGCAAGTGCACTGGAGGATAGGTCCTAGAATTCAAAGTGGTCTTGACAAACTGGAAAAATCACATTTAAATATATGACGAAATTCAATAGGGACAAACAGAAGCACTGCATTTAGGCAGAGATTAATCAACTGCATAAATATAGAATTAAACTGCCTGCAGTGCAGGCTGGAGTAGGTCTGCAAGAAGAGATGTGTAGATTACGGCACGAAGTGGAAATGACAGAGCGGGAACCACTCAGTGCACAATTCAGGAACAAGCCGAAAGCGATGGTGCGAAGAGCGAAGGCTGTTTGAGTATGGGGGGATAGATAGCCGGCTGACCTCTTCAGGTCCATCCCAGCCCTGCGACTTCGTATTCTCAACGCTGCAATTAACCCTGCCTCCCCCTTCTCTAACAGCCCTCGCTTAATTCCACCTAGTGACAAAAGCAGCATTTAATATTCTATAAAAATTGCAAACACAAAGTATCCCACGCAAACACCTGCGGAGAGGAACACAGGCAAAACACAAACCCACAGGCACGTTTGAGCCTCCTTCGCCCCAGGAAGGTGCACGGTGCAGTTTTGCCCTCGTGCACACCATTTTTCAAAGCCACTGGCTTCCACCTCCATGGCTTCTACGGCATGAAACGGCTCCCATCGCACGGCTTGAGAGCTTTTGGAGGTTGACTGCCAGCAATGCCTTAAACTGATCACTAATCCCGCTCCAGCAAATAAAACATCAATGTACATCGTAAAGCCAGGTTGTCGGTGTAAAAATCTTACTGCTGACCCCCTCTGATGCCAAAAGAAGTCGGTATACTTCTCTTGCATGCCGTAAAATCGACGCACAATAAACTGCTGAGCATCCAGCCTGACTGTAGTGCCAGAAACACCGAGCATCTTTCTGTTCCAGGAATGCCAGTCGGAAAGCATAATGTGCTGGCTTAAACTTGGGAAGATTAGAGGCACAGTGGCTTTGCCTAATCGCTGCTTTCTTCTGTCAAAATGGATTAAAAGCAATAGCTTGTCTCTCTGCCTTCTTTAAAAGTGAACACTAGTTGGGTGCAGATGGATGAAACCCAACAAGAAAAGAACCTAATTTTGTTTATCATTAAGTTTGCCTTTGTTTAGCAGATGTTTTCTGGTACCACAGTAGCTTGCTTAATTTGTCTCTGTAATGCAGAAATGTATAACCTCAATTAACAAGCTGATTAAATGCTTTCCTATAATTGAGCTAAAAATCCAGTTTAAAAAAGGGGAGCATTCAATATTACGTTGTATAGCTTAAGTGGATCTGTATGTTTTAAGTTAGGTATCAATACTGCCAATACATTTTGCAATTTCCCCCCAAAGCCAAACGAAAAACCAGCCACGAGCGTCTCCATCACGTTTCAGCACCGACAGACCCAGTTTGCGCATCGCGATCTCCATTTCATCTCCAGGAACTCAATCCGCGTGCTGCATTTTTGAGGGACTTTCACCTATTCGCCCGCCTCAGGTGAGGCGACAACACGCCACTACAGAGCAATCCACGCAGTCACAAGATTTCCCATATAATTCCCAACCACATTTTAGGAATGTGTTTTCTAACTAAAACTTCAGGGAAACCCAAATATTTGCTTATGGCGACCTGCGAAGCCGCAGGCTCCTCTCCAGCGTCGAGTGACTTTGCTAAATCTAACGCACCGTGCGGAGTCCATCAGCAGGCTCTACCCCGAATCCCAAGAACGGTAAGTTCCACAGTAATCCTGTTTAACCTTCTTTCTAAAAATATGGCAGCCAATAGAGCCACCTCGTTACCAGGCTCGCGCTTAATTGTAACGAACTAAAGAGCAGATGCAATTACACACAGAGAAAACACTGCCGTCGTGCAGCACGAACCCAGTTGTTTACAATACTAATACTTTTAAAAGAAAACTGCAGCATAACAAGAGGCTCTTCCTTTTAATTCCAAAGAATGTCACAAGTATAATTAACAACCAAACAGACAAGAAAAACATTTTGGTGCAGTACCGCTGGAAACAGGTTTGTGGGATCAAGACCGGATCAACTGCATCATTTTTTTAACAATGCAAGAATCCCGTCACTGAGCGGAATGAAGGGTCTGGGAAGGCAGAAGGAAGCTCTAAGCATGAAGCGCTACGACGTCACGGAAACCTCAGGCACCATGCACGTAGCCAAATTTTCTTTCTGTAAAGACTCAACCACGTACAAGTCATGAGCTCAGAGGACGAGGCAGGGTGGTCTCCAGCTGAAGGGCACTTGGAGAAGGGCAACGGAGCTGGTGCGGGGCCTGGAGCACAAGTCCTGTGAGGAGCGGCTGAGGGAGCTGGGGGTGTTCAGCCTGGAGAAAAGGGGGCTGAGGGGAGACCTTCTCGCTCTCTACAGCTCCCTGAAAGGAGGGGGTAGCCAGGGGGGGTCGGGCTCTTCTCCCAAGGAACAGGCCATGGGACAAGAGGGAACGGCCTCAAGTTGTGCCAGGGGACGTTTAGGATGGATATTAGGAAAAATTTCTGCACTGAAAGGGTTGTCAAGCCTTGGAACTGGCTGCCCAGGGCAGTGGTGGAGTCGCCATCCCCGGAGGGATTTAAAACACAGGCAGACGTAGTTCTTAGATGTATGGTTTAGTGATGGTTTTTGTCAGAGTTGGGTTGAAGGTTGGACTTGAAGATTTGAAAGGTCCCTTCGAACCCCGGCAGTTCTATGATTCTAAGGGCAGCCCACAAGTCCTTGTTGCCTTACACAACCCACCAGAGGAAACCACCACACCACATCTATGCCCTGTCCCACCAGGGCTGCCCAGCTCCCACCAAGGAGCCAAGGTTCTACCCAGCCATCGCCGTGTATCGCTGGGGATCTGCAGACCCCATCTCCCCTTCCCTGCTCCCACGTTGGATGTGATGCTAAGTCGATATAATCAAAAAAAGACATCTGTCATTCATTAAGCGTTACTTGATCCTGAAATCCTTGAACAAACAAAACTTAAATAAATAAATAAAAGAAAATCCTAAAAGAAAAAAAGCAATTAGCCCATCAGCCCATTAAGAGAAGCTTATGCAGGTTGGGGACTCTACCGAGCAAGCTGCAGCCAAACAGGCACTGCTAAGAAGAAACGCTATCTGTCCTTGCAGCGGGATTTAGCTAGCACTGCAAATGGGGGAATTTAAGCAAATATTTGCTATGCATTCCGATGGTTGCATTGGTTTCCCTCAAGAAAAAAGGAATTGACAATCCTAGACAAAAATGTCACTTCACCGAATATCTCACATTGAAAGCCGGGGAGAAAAATCACCCAATCAGTAAATTAGCCTTTTTGTTTCATAAACCGCTTCAGTTAATGGGTTAAACATTTTTTGTTTTTGGAAAACAAATGTGCATAAATAATGTTCTGCACCATCTGCTTGTGATTAATATTACTGTTTAGAAGTGAAAGAATTTAAACAAGAGCCAAAAGGGGTCATTATGCTCCCATTACCAGTGCTTGCTTAATACAAATGATTTCTATGAAGCATCATTATAGAGGATGAACAAGTCCTCTTTCTGATATATCTGCCCAAGTCCTTTCACCTCTCTGCAGATAAATGGGACCTCCAAGCTCTTACTTACCAGTAAACAGAACTGTCAGAGGTTCAGCTTTTTGAACACCAAGGATTTCAGTCATCTTGTTTTATTGAAAAGCAAACAGATTAATGACTGTGGGAAAGAAACACCAGATTTTTAAAAGCTGTCTCTTGACTTCTTCTGTCTTTTAAAAATATAAAACCGCAAGACGCCAGGTTCAAGGGAGACAAGAGATACGAACGCACAATTTTAGCTGCAGACGGCTCACAGAACATTACTGCGAACAAAGTGAAGCTGCTGGAAGAATGAAAATATTTTCTCGCCATAATGACCTCATCAGCACGCTTTTCGCAGAGGCCAGGATTATTCTTTTCAAATAAACCGAAGTGGTCCACGAATGTGCATGTGTGTGTTCAGCTACACACATGGACACACGGAGGTATGTATGTACACGTGTACACACACGCCCCGGTGTTTTCGTCTGTGCTTCATTAAATGTGGCACTAAGTCGCTTCAGTTCTCACAAAGCTAGCAAAGCAGGGGGAAATATCCAAATGCACATCTTTGGTGAAATCCTCCGCAAACGACAGTCCTGCTGAGACAACGGGAACGCTCACCCTCCATATTGCACCAGCGCCTGTCCCTACCAACCAGCACTCCTCCGCTCAGGTTAGCTTACGCCAAAACAAAGGAAGATTTGAATATCTTCCTATGGGAATGTTTCGGGAAGAAAGAGATGGTCTGGAGTGATGCACAAACCTCCCTTCTGCCGTAGACAGACACACAACCATCGGACAGTCCAGGAAGATCTCCAGATCATCGACTCTGCACAACCTCGCACATCACAAACCAGAAAACACTTCCAAAACTCCGATCCAAATTTAAAACCTAGTCAAAAACCAATATCCCCAAACCACACAACATACGCTGGCCCCCGGTGCACGGTCAGGCGTACAAATACAGCTCAGTACAATTAAACACAAGCGGGTAACATTTATTTCATACATTGCTTTTAATAAGGAGGTGTGAACAGAGAAAAAAAATACCAGATAAAATGCACACGGTCTATACTTATTCTTGAACTTAACAGATTTTGGTTTGTCTTTATACAAACTTTGACTTTGTACATGATTAGACTTGTTTAATTGCTAATTCTGTTTTAAATCTAAGTTAATTTCTCATTACCCTTCCATTTTTACTTCTTATCCTCTGGGGAAAAGAGCACACTTATCATTGGGACATTCTCACATCTTCCAAAGAAGTGGTGTAGGTGTTAATCTTATGTTTATGTTTGATGTGGGTGTGATGACTATGACTACAGCTTTGGGTTTATTAATATGCATGGCTATCACCTCATTAGTTGCAAGGTTTGTTTTGAAGTTAAGCTGTAATATTTGCTGAAATGTCTGATCTGGAATAAAAGACTGGCTCATTGTTTGTTTCCTTTGCTTTATTCCATGCTCTACTCACAAACTGCTGGTTGCCGCGCTGCCTTACACAGCTTCTTCACGATGACTGCTTCTCTTCTCCACCTTCGTTATCACCACGGTGGAAATTCTTGACTTCTTAGCCTACGCGAGCCTTCCTGCATGGTCTGCTTTACGTGCGGCAGCAAGGCAGTCAGGGTGACACTGTCTTTCGTGTACCTCCGACACTTTAAAACCAGTCGAGAGCTGAGGGAGATTACTGGGAGAAACAGGCATCTTCCTTGCTTTGTATTACTCTGCATCCATTTTTAAGATATAGAAGTACGCACACATGTTCTGTATCTTAAAAATGGGTACAGAGTAATACTGAAAACCAGTCCCTTGAGGAAACTCTGCTGGATGCTGGAACGCCAGTTGTCCCCTCCATGGCATTTTGCAGTGCTGTTCTCACCTTGGTCAGTCCAAGGCCAGAAACATCTGAAGTGCGATGAAAAATCAGTTTCTGCGCTTTTCTTTAGACCGTAGCAAGGACCGTACATAATTCATCAAAAACTCAGAGCTGCTCTTCAATCAAGGCAATGAAACCCATGCAGAAAGGGAGACTCATTTTTACCGAGAAAGCAAAAATCGCACCCAGGTTCTAAATTTACAGCAGAAGAGCAACAAAATGCTAGTTATAGTATTCATCCCTGACCACAATGCTCTCTCCAAATCACTTCCAGTAGGTGGCCAGAATCTTTAATGAAAAAATTCAAAATGAAAAAAAATTTTCAAATCTGCTTTTTCTTTTTGAGCGTTACTGGCAAAGACCACGTAGCCTATACAGAGTGACACCCAGCCATGGACGTTCCAGCTGCTTTTGCTTTTATATTTATTCCGACAATCGCTGTGGCAGCTCTGGCATCTAGTCTGCTCACCCTCTTCCTGAGAACGGATGGAGCTGATAAATCTCTGCGTCTGGCAACATCCAGGCTAGTAGGTGAAATGTTTAAACCATCATCAGACACGAAGCCTCCTTGGTAACCTGTATCCGCACCAAGCTGGCCATGGACTCTGGGTTATTTCTGTTCTTTTAATCCAGCCTAAGGTCAAATACACCAGCAGCCTTAGCATTTCACACCCCCTCTAATCAGGGGTAACAAAGCCTGTGCTGTCACATCAGAGCGATCTCCCAGCGAGGAGATGCTGTGAGACCAAGGAGGAATTGAAGCCGATGTCCCGTTGCACAGCTGCTCGCTGGGCCATTACACAAAGGAAGGATCAGTCACTTCCTCCACTACAAGCTCTCCGCAAAAGCCTGAGGACAGTCGGAGCCTAAGCTCTAAGGAGGGGCAGGACCTCAATACCTACCGGGAACTAGCGTTTCCCATTCGCTTGTTCTCCCCACTCAGCGCAGAGATTTCTGGATGACTCCAGAGGTGCCCGACGCCTTGCACCGTTCGCAGCAGGACGCTGGAGGCCGAACCCAGGCACTGCTCACCACCTCGCCAGACCCTCGCACCTACCTCCTCTCAGCCACGCCAGAACTAGGCACCACCCCAGAAGAAGTGTCCTTACCTATTTGGTTTGCAACTTAAAATTTTCTACGTGTCTCTCTACTTTACTCTTCTCTTTCAATCACAAATGATGGCGGTTACTGCACGCTCCAACTGTGCACACGGATGGAGCAGATGGGTTAAATTAAACAGTATTGTTAGCAACATTAGGAACCAGAGCAGTTACTTTCAGACACTTTAGAAACATTACAAATGTAATGAGTTTCTCTTTTTTTTCTTTTGGGGTTGGTGGGGGTGGGGGGTTAGGGGGAAAGGCTTCTTTGTTCTTTCAACAGCATTTTCCACTGTTTCCAGAACTGACATTGTTTTTGAAAGTTCTAGTATACCTGAATTAACTTACCGCAACAGATAAGTTTTTAACAAAATGTAACATTAAAAAGCAAGAAATGAATGACAAGTTTAAAAAAATACAGATTAGCTTCAGGAAGGAGAATAAGCAGCAAAACCCAAAAATGGCTTATGTCCAAGCAGGTTTGAAGTTTCTTTAACTATTCATGACCACGTTAGAGGACAGCGGACCACAGTTTTAGAGATCTGAGACCAGCAACGCTTGTGGCCGTCACGTGAGATTTCTGAAGCACGTAAGAAAATTAATTATCTATATTCTATTTTCAATACTAGTCAAACATCTGATTTTCCTTGCTGATTTTTCTACTGGGCACCTGTTTGTAACTCTAAGCTTCTAAATCTCTATAAAATTCATTTCCTTCTTTAGTCTTTGTCTTCGTAGGGGAGGAGGGAGGGCAATAAAAGGGAAAAGCAGTAAAAATATTTTATCAGAAAATCTGCAAAGCTAATGAGTAAGATTCATTCTGCATTACTCCACTGGAATAAAACCAGATGTTAGCATGGTCTACTGTCTCTAGAAAGTGTTGTTAAAATAAAATAATACGTTATTTCATTGCAAAACAGAAAACATCTGTTACTCACCTCTGTGTAAAATCTTTAGACTCCATAAATAGGTAAGGCCTTTCACAACCTGAATTTAAAAAAGAAAAAGCAACATCACATATTAAAGATTCCTGGTAAGAAACACTACGCACCTCAGCTGGCGTGAGGCACTAAAGATCCGAGTTCCAGCGAAGAACGGAGCCAGGACCACAAAAGGGGGAGACAAAGCGTCCCTTCCAAAGAGCTGCCGGACCCACATGAACCCCTGCAGACCAACAGGTTCTTTCAGAACACAGGAATAAGCTTCTTCCCAGGATCGGTAAGCTGAAGTCAGTTGAGCTTATACTGAAACCCTTTAGGCATTTCAATGTATTTTTAATTCATCTATCTTCGTTGGGGTGTCAAAAATCATGAAAGACAAAGTACGTAATGATCTGTCTTCTTACAACAAAAGCGACACGGTGAAATCAAAGGCCAGATAACAACAAAACCTCTATAGCTTCTTCCACTTCATCCTCCTTTTCCCTTTCTTTCCATTCGGTGCATCTGTACTTTTTCCTCCTTTACTTCCCATGCTTTTACTTACTCAATGCGAATGCCGGACATTTCTTCTTGAACCGTGCAAACTGTCTTATTCATTACACTCCTCATCCTGGACCAAACACCAAACACAAACCTTACTGTATTCCATAGCCCCAGAAGATACCATTGGCACCCCTAAAAGATAAGAACTGGGGCAGACTTTGGCCTGCTATTTCAGAACTTGCTCCTTCCACTAGCTAAACTGTTAAAAGCAAATTTAAAAACCTCTCACTCCAGTACTACATTGGAGTGCCTTACCTATGGGATGCATTGTAATGAAAATTCGTAGGAGACGCATTTGTAGTATGAACGCAGGTACCTTTCCCAAAACAACAACCCGTGACACCTCCTTACACTGAATCCGTACGTACAGCTCTTTCAGATCTGGCAAGACCACCGCGGGATCCAACTGCTACTCTGTTTATTTTCTATGCACAATATCATCATCCTCGCCCCAAATTCAACAAGCCGTTCAGTCAACTCGCTAAGAAAGCGGTTGGACACTACAAGTTACCCTCTCTGCAGATTTTGTTTCTGTGAAGTAATTAATCCCCAATACTTCTTGCATTTTTCACGCTGTAATTTTTTCCCTAGATTTACTACTTTTACAAGCCCAGAGAACTAACAAGACTTAACACGCTTATTGCTACTTCTGCCTCCTTTTTACCCAAAGCACCTCTGCCGTCTCAGTCAGCTTTTTCAGTAGAGCAAATCTTTTTTACAAAGTTTCCATCTATGAGATGACATCTCATTCATTTTCTGGAGATGCTCTTTGTGCATCTCCAGACCAATAAAGCATTTCCGATGTTTGCAAAGTTGTTCTCAGAGAACACAATTACATTCTTTTCATTGTCCGAACAGACCAAAATGAAATTACTTCTGTTGCAGTGGTCAAGCAGAAGTGATCAAAATACTACACAGCCCCAAAGCAGATAGCACAGTAATTGTCAGCCTTCCTATTGGATTAGAAAAATAATTTTAAAATTTATGCTGTCACCAAAAACAATGTCAGTGGAATCCGAATCTCTTTTGTAAAGCAAATAATGATTTTGGATCCCCAGTAAATTACTCCAGGTGGCAATTCCTCCGTGGTAAACTCGCACTCCGTACCCAACCATCTCACGGCCTCAGATGGTAATTACCTGTAACAAAAGGCCTTAGTCAAATTCTGCATGCCCAGCGGTGTGGCCTTGTTCACGTTAGCCTTTCAAAAAGCAAAACAGGGGAATTCTACTTACGCGGCATTTTGACATAAGAAGAAGAAAAAAAAATAATAATATTGATGCAAAAATAAAGGGAGTGCAATATTTCAGGCTTCCTCCATTGCTGAAAGTGATTCTGAGAATAGTAAGCTGCTTTGATTATTAAATGTATATTTAGACTATTTAAAATATTTTAAATTGTTATGAAATTATTTAATTCATGTTAAAGCATGCATTCATAGAAAAAAGGAAACGTTTCCTACGGGAAAGACATCAACATCTGTGAGTTATTAAACAGCTTTATTATGGAATGTGCTGAATAAGCAGTTATAAAAGACATGATATTTAAAAAACTCTCACATTCAGATCCTCTCGGCATCAGTGTACAAAGAAATTAAAAGAGTTTTTCCCTTTATCCTGGGCTGCAAATATGCACACACGAGCCCCCAAAATGGACTAACCTAGCGTAAAGTACC
Source organism: Rissa tridactyla (assembly GCF_028500815.1). Classification (NCBI taxonomy): domain Eukaryota; kingdom Metazoa; phylum Chordata; class Aves; order Charadriiformes; family Laridae; genus Rissa; species Rissa tridactyla. The sequence goes on from NC_071474.1 coordinate 2,283,306, forward strand.
GTGATTCACTTACCTTGCATTTGCCTATTAGGGAAAGACTCTTAAGTATTAAATATTATTCTAAAACGGTGCTGGAAGAGAGTATCTTTTGATTGAACATCTAGCAGGAATTATTGGTATTCAGTAAAGTAGGTTTTACAACAATGACTTGACAAAGCCTTGACACAAAAAGTACTTCTACCTGCTGTCAATCACTCACTCTCTTGACAGTTCAAGTGCACATCCTTTCAGGGAGAACTTCAATCAACATTAGCACTCAAAATACAGTGCACAATGTCACCGCGTCAGAAATTGAAGTGAAAATAAATGTGTGAAGTGGCAATCAAAGGTAGAACAGGTTTTACATCGGCAGACCCGAGTACGTACACATCGGTGTGGAAACAGGAGCGACCACAGCATCACTTTGGGGTTCCCAAGATAAACTTTCCCTTTGGAAAAACACACCAGCCCTTCACACAAATAAAGAACACAAGGAAGAAGAGAGATTCCCCCTTCTCGCTGACACTGTCTCATACAGGAAACCAGGATGAATTTTATGACAAAGTCAGAGATCCCTCCAGCTTCTTGGGGACCCATGTCTCAGACAACTCTACCTCTCTCCCACCGCTTGGTCCTGTCCCTGGAAAAACAGTGCTTCTCCCCAAATGCTTTCCTCCTTTAAGGATTTCTTTTCATTGCCTTGCTTTATTTTCAGCATTCCGTCTGTCAGCCTCAAACCTCCCCTCCGCCCTTTACTCAAAAAAATAACCAAGAGAGAAGAATATCGCACCTGACAATAGATTCCTGATATTTCAGCCTGAAAGCCAATTGTCCACCACAATTAGTGGCGATCACTTCTTCAACGGGAAACGGGTAACAAGAACGCAGAAGAACACTACGATGTAAAGACTACATATACTCTACGTGACCCTGTGGCAACCAGTTTAATTCTCAGCAGATAAGGTCTCACATCAGAAAAAAATACAGTGGCAGTTGCCATGATCAGAAAATGCCCGATTGTCTCCGCAGACAAAACTCTCCTCTGGTTCCTGCCAAATCATGAGAAAGTGTGATTGGGAGGGGAGCGTACAAGAGAGCAAGACCATTCATGCCCATTAAGCAGTGCATTGCAGGTATCTGAGAAGCATTTGTAGTGGTATTTCAAGGAAATGAGTAGCAACATAGTCCCATCCTTGTGGCTACAGAAGTCAGGGTTGTCAGGAAAGAGATGCCTCTCTCAGGTAGCTCAGCCCCAGTCTGTGGAGATCAAAGAGTGCAAGGAAAGGACCCTGGGTACGACTCGGTGTTTAATTGAGTAAGTAAAGCACAGGGACACCATGCTCCCTTTGCCATGCCGTGTTGAGCAGACACAGAACTTGTTCTAGACCAGCTGGAATTTCCTGCGCCTTTCATGCTCATTGCTGTGAGTAGGACAATTGTTTTCAAGGGTTGTCAGCCCACCGCTTTTCATGATGATTGAATTTGTAAAACAGGAAAGGAAGCAAGAAAATCACCAAGTCGGAGCGAGAGGAATGCTGGGATGCTGCTAAATGTCTCTACCTGCCTGCATCATTTTCCTCTGGAAATGCTTGTACTTAAAAACTTCTACAAATACAACAAAAAGGTATTCTAATTAACAGATGTGCAGGTCACACATATTATTAAGCAGCTTCAATAGACCAATGCATTGTACATGTCTCAGGAGAATAAAAGACAAATGACTCAAGTGTACACGGTGCAAGAAAGGCAGAAAGAAAACATACAGACTGGAAAAAGAACAAAAAGAGAGACTATGGGCGCTCAGATTTTGTCCACAAAATCCATGCATGCGAGCTCTCGCTTTTGTTTGACATTCTCCTTCTCCTCAGCACACGAACAGAAATCCTCCAGGCTTTGGGTAATCTTCACAAGCTGTTCGGGGTGGGGATTACGGTGTCTGTGTACAGCAGCACTTGGCAAAAAAGGTGCCCCAACCCACAAAACGGGCTGCTGGGCTCTACTGAAATGTCAGACACCAAGATGCAGGGTAGCCATTTGTGAAGACTTAAAGGAGCCATTCCTGCTGCCACTGATAAATTATAGGGAAAACAAAGGCTTTCACTGCCTCCTTCCAACAAGTCTACCATGCCAATTGAGCAAAAAACCAGCACCAGAGCAGAGGAAGCTGCCAGTGCCGGTTCAGCCTCAGCGCACACCTTCTGTTACGGAGAAGCAGGAGAAAGGGACGAGTTCCTTCTCTGAAGGCTCCTTTGTTCACCTCTTCTCTGACCCCCTGCACCGCAGCGGGCATGGTACAGGTTGCTAAAGCAGCAAACAAAATAACTAGGAAAAGTTAAATATCAGCTCACCGTCCATGTCAGGGAGTCATGCTCACTAACTAACAGATTTGTAAAAAGATGACCCTGCAGGTGAACAAAAAAACGTATATAAAGACATAAAAGATGGGGCTGCAGGACCACCGTTATGGATAAGTGAAAAATTGGAAGAGAACACCTGCAGAATACCAAGCCAAGTGGGCTACGGAGGATGGGGGAGAGGAGAGACAAAAACAAGTAAGGAAACAATACGGTAAGTTAGTGTGGATGTATTAAATACACAATATGAAGCGAGATAAGGAAAAGGAGAAGGAAGAAGCATCCGAAGAAATGCTTGAAGGTCCATCCCAGTATTATTACACTATACACATGCTATTTAGCATCAGGAATACGAGGACACTGTGAGCAACTTATCATTCATTGCTCCATAGGAAAGAAAAGATGAAACGTTTTTACTCTGAACTAAAGGTGAAAAGCATTCAAATTCCATAAGAAACGCCTAAGCTATATAATGAGCAGATTTGAAGCTACTTAGAGGAAACAGCATCAGAGAAAGATGTTCATCACCCTGGGCAGGCCACACAAATTAAGAGAAAGTAGAGCTGTGAATTACAATGAACAGAGACTAAATAGCTGCCTGTGTTGGATTAAAGGATTTAAATTGTCAGCTTGATGTATAATGAATGTGAAAACCCAGCACTTAATTAAATGGCACATGATAGAATAACTTTGTTATGCTTTAAACCGCTTAAGTTATCAAAGTATTCCTTATATTTAGCAATTGTTTAGCAGCATCTCTCTCCCTTGTGAGATCCACTAAGGCATTGGTCATTTACCCTGTGTTCAGCTGTGGCAAAGTACACAACTTTTTTTTTTTGTTGTTGTTGTTGCTCTGTAGTCTGAGTTTTCAATCACAGCTGGTGAATTTCTAGCAACGCAGTCGCTGAATGCTGCGGAGACACAATGATGGGCTACCAGGTGCTCTGAGGATCCCACTGCCAACTCCTTGTTCCCAAACTGAGTCGACACCGGGGACTGATAGCTCTTCCTAGATCACCCCTCCCATAAAATCACTGTTAGGTCTTCAGCCGTGCCCGCTCACGCATGAAGGGTCCCAGCACAGGGGTGAGAGCGCAGCCTGTCCCCAGGCAGCCGTTGTCAGGCCTGGCTTGTGCCAAGTAAAAACTACAACCTCCTCCTTATTTGCCTTAACGAGTACATCTGCCACAGGGGACGACCGCAAATGCGTTCTGCCATTGCATTTTGGTAACAGGAACCGACTTAACTTTTTCAACCTGGGAAGCAAATCTAATTGAGGTACTTTGTACAGAACGAGGACAATTAGAACGGAAATTACACATGAGAATCAGCAGAAGCAGCAGACAAGGGATCACCATAAGGGCAAGGACAGGGCTTCTGAATCACTTTTTGAAGAAACCATATAGCACAGAAGGACTTAAAGGCTAAATAAAGGCGATTAAGTGGACTGCTCTATCCTACAAGGGCTGATACAAAGAAACACGGCCACAGAGTTCTCCAGAAAATTCATAGTTTTGTTTTTTTTTTTTCTTATCTCATTCAGTTTATCCCATCCATTCACACTTCGTGAGCCTCCAGCAACTCCTGTGCTGGTCACTCAGAAGGAAGGCTTCCTTAACCCCGCTGTCCTTGTGCACACAGGATGGTTAGGAAGAGCATGAGATAGGAAGGACCCTCCCTTTTACACAGACACGCAGAGGACACGGGTCCTGGAGATGACTCAGTGTCCCAAAGGGCCAGGTGCACACTCAAATCAGAGATGTGTTACACGCACAATCAAAAACTGGAAAACAAAAAGTAAAAAAAGTACTTACAGCCACTGCTATTCTTCCGAGGACATGTTCTGGAATTTTTCTATAAACATCCAAAGAACCCCCTGCAGGGACAAACAAAACGTGCTTAGGTAACGCAAAATGAAACACTGCCCTAGATTTGAAGTCACAAGGGTTTTCTAGGCCCTGGTTATTAATAAAAACACCATCAATGATGTAACAACAAGCGTGTCAGAAATAACTGACCTTAAAAACCTACCAAACTCTGAATAAACACATGAAAGAGTACTCAGGTCTCTCCTCACCCACATTACTTATTTTTGCTTGCAGCATTAATACTAAAACTCCTTTTAGAAAACCTCCCAGTCACAGGACAGAACATCAAAACTGGAGAACTCAAAACCACCAGGCTTGGAGTAACTTCTCAGGAATAACAGCGTCATCCCAAAAAGCAACAGTAGACTTCAAAATCTCAAGTTTCCTAACCTTGTCCCCAAAACCCGGCGCTAACATTACATGGTATCCCATACAATCCTTAAAGCCAGCTTCCTCCCCATGATCAAACCAGTGGAAGTTTGGTTGAGCATTGTGGACTGTGTCCACACCGATGGCTAAAAATGAAAGACAAGGAGCTCCTGGGCAAGCAGGTAAGTTTTGCCAGTAAACTCCAGCATGGGACAAAAGTAATTGTCTGGCATAATCCTGCGCAGCCAGCGTCCTGGTTTGAGGACAAAACCACGCCAGCCAGCATCGTGCATTTGTGGGGAAAGCGAGAAACCCAAGTCCCTCTAATGGCCCTACAGACATTCCCAAGGGACTGGGGAGGATTCTTTCCCTTGTCTTCTGCAAAGCAGATTCATGACCAAACCAGCCTTCAAAATGTCCCTGGGGTGAAATACAAATTCTTCAGCAAGACCGGAAATTTAAAATTGAGAATTAAAAATATCCAAGTGTAATGGAAGAAAAAAAATAAATAAAGGATAAGCAAATTCCCATTAGCTTGCAACAATGTGTTGTCTCATTCAAGGCTTAAGGCTCTCAGAAGCGCTCAGCACTGATCTAACTGTGCTCTCAGCGTAGCGTGTGGATTTTACTGATGACACCACTGGGAAAAGTCAGGCCAATACTCAGCAATTAAGAAAACTACACCTTGTACATTCCTTATGGTTCATTTTTTAAAAGTAGGAAGTCATTCATTCTGAAATGCTGCAATCCAAAGAAGTCACAAGGTCCTTATATTCCAGTCTTCAGCCTTAACTGTACAACAGCTCTTATTTACGCTATACTACTTATTCTATTGATGGGGGTTTTGTGGTAGTTGTTGGTTTTTTCCCCCTTGTTTTCCTCATGATCTCTACTGTCAGAAATACGGCGTTTGTCTTCACTGATGTTGCTCTGATTCCAGGTCATTGAAACTACTCTTTGTTCATTAAGTGTAATCTTTCGACTCACATTGTCCATATTGCCTGTGGATTATAATGAACCTCAGTTTTAAAAGTTAAATACTATTTAATAGAAATAAGAGGATGAAGCATCACAGAAACCAACTGCTCATTACAACAGCCAAACAGAAGGCAATCATACGGCCGGTGGTTCCTGCTAATGCTTATAACTCATCCTTAAATTTTGGACAAATAGAAGACCTATTTTCATACAGCAAACTGCTAAGTCTTGCTATTGGAGACGTCACTAAAGGTAGTGCTGTTTGAAAAATGAAGGAAAGTATCTTTTTGCAAACAATCGGGGAAACCTGCCATTCTTCTATGGAGAAAAAATTCTGTAGCAGACAACAGTTCCAAATCTAAATATATAATGTTGGCTCCCAGATCTATGCGTAGACATCTAGGTACAGTCTGATAACCTGCACCTCGCCCTGCTTTTAAGGGGAATTTAGTGGGTGCTCAGCAGTTTCAAGGAAAAGAGGCGACACCGTAAGTAAAAGGCAACAGTACATTTCACCATCTTTCTTTACAAGAACATAATCTTTATTACCAATATAAAAGGGCAAAGACTAGAAAGCCTCATTTCATTTCTCCGTCGATCTTTAAGATCAGCTGGCAGGTGGGAGGGTGATCCAGGTCAGTTCCACCTCAGTATTTTGATATTTTCAGACTTGGAGTTATTTGGCTTTTTCCTGCTTGCAGCTGCCAGGAAAGACCCACTGTGGTACTATACGTGCACCCCTAAGCCAGGAGTATCCCAAAAGACGCAGATCCACCTCTATCTCGGTAATCTCAAAAGGAAACACCTATGTTTTGTAATATGGTACAGGATATAACTGGGCAAAGAGAGTCACGGGATATGGATTTAGAAAATGTTATAGACTGGCCTAAGGCAGTCAAAAGGGTTAAAAATTTGCCAAGGTTAAAGCTGTTTATCTGCAGGATGAGAAAGTATTTTTTTTATTATCTTTACCTGCATCCCTACACATAAAAATTAAAGGTCTGGAGGAGGGGGGGAAAAGGCAAGGTCCCTTTATTTGCATTTTGTTCTTCCTTTAAATGATTGCTGTTGCTTTCTGCCAGAAGGAGCGCACAACATGAGGCAGACCAGAGGTCATCTCCAGTATAATTCCAAGTAATTTGTGCATGGTCAGTAAACACCATCGTTGGGCAACATCATGAAGGATGCGTACCCTAAAGGCTTAAATATTTTCAAACAAGAATTCAGAACTGCAAGCATTTATGTCCATCATTTAAAAAAAAAAAATAAATTTGGAATTAGCAAGAGCATACATACTCCAGGCAGATGCATGTTTTGGCATGAGCAGATGCTTCCTTACTGCATGTGGCTACTGCTTAGCACAGGCTTGTGAGTCTGAGTGCAATTGCAAGGACAGAACAGAGAAATGGCTTATAGTCACACAGCATGAGAACAGCAAAGGATTTCACTCGTGGGCTTTGCTGACTAAATGTAAGGCTCTTTCATCAAGTATGGAAAATCTGAGAGAATACTCACACTTGGAAATGGGGCACAGAGATCAGTGGGACAGAGGTAATAAGTGTAAAAAGAGAGAAATAACAGTAATAACAGACCATTTTAACAGGGAGAAAACAAAATGCACCATAAAACCCTAAAGGGCTTTATTCGTGGTCCCTATCAGAAAGAAAGAAGCTACTCAACGATGCTTAACGGTACACTTTTGGCTTTGGAAATTTTTCCTGCCAGAAAGCCCTCCCTCCACAGTAAATTATTTGTGAGAGCCTTACTTCTTTATATCCAGCTTAACCCAACCTCTGTGAAAAACCTGGATAGGGCATAAAACGCTGGCTCATAAGGAAATCCTGGAGAGAGTAACACACTATTGCTTGTAACAACATGACGTTAAAAGTTGAACGCTGCGAAGGGGCTTCTTGCGCACGAGACACAAGGGGACTGCATTGGTCGTGAGACACGCTCTCAACGTTGATACACAGAGGGCAGCAATGATTATAAATTGCTGTAATCAGTACACTTTTCCTGCCTTTTCTCCAAGAATGCTACGCAGTACAAGATTTCCAAGCAAAGCACTAATACATCTCCATAATGACAGCGGCATCAGACTGTGGGGAAGGGGACACTGTTGGTCTGAAGATTGGCATTGGGGGAAACAGGAGTACACCCAAAAAGAAACTCAGCGCGGCACTGCTAAACAGCTGCGTTAGAAAATAATTCCTTCTCTTGCAATTAAGAGACGATTTCCACTGAAAACACATAGGACATTGGGTTAATAGATTTCTTTAAAAGAAAATCTGTTTTGGCTATCAAAACAGTAAAAGTGAGGAACAGCTGTTTTGTCAGCGAGGACAGATTGTATGGAAGACTCAAATATCAAACCACAAATTAAGCTAGCATTTATTTCTCTTCTATTTACATTTTCAATAAAAGTAAGCGAAGTTACACTCAGGAAAATACAGCGTACCACGGAGAATATAACACCATCTCAATGCTAACCCATTTTTTTTAAAAAAAACCACCTACCTGCAAAGTTATTAATACTTTACATTTTCAAGTCATACTACTGCATTTTGCTCCATTCTGGAAAAGCACATCTTTTGTTGTGATTCTCCCATTTACATGCTTAGCAATTAAAAGCACAACACTAGATACGCAACTCACCATCCATGAACTCTGTACACAATGAAATTCTGTTTTCTACAAAAAAAGCACCATAAAATCCTATGATATACGATGAGTCACACTGGAAAAAGAAGAGAAAAAAAAAAAGAGAAGCCTGTTTTAAAATTTGCTGTAAGAAGATTATAAGGAAGAATAATCAAAATGAGAAAATTTATATACCTTATAAAGAATTTCTAACTCCGACATTATCTGCTTCTGGAGTTCCAGTGTTATATCTAAGGGTATGACCTAAAATACAAACAATGGACGTATGTTTAGCACTGACAGAAAAAGTAAGTGAATGATTCAAAATTAACGAAAAAGTGTATTGGTTATCCTTAAGTGAGGAAAGGAAAGAGAGGAATAGGTGGTGAGAATATTTTAACAGAGCGATGGGCAAAGGAAGAAAACGGAAATGAAAGGACAGAGTTATTTACTTTTAAAAGTCAGCTACGAGTTAACTAAGTTAAACAGCCAATTTTATCCAGGAAATGTCACAAGGCTTGTGGTTTAAGGACTTGACGAGGAGACGAGTCCGAAGCTGAAGACAAGCCCCACACGTAATGTGAAGCGCAGGCTGGGTAGAGCTGCAGGTTGGTCAACTCAGAGTTGCTGCTCAGTCACCCAAGGTGCCACCACCCCCCAGGTCCTGCTCGGCACAGCCCCCTCCGCCTCTGCCCGGCACCCGTTCTCCTCGCTACAGACACGTCTTGCAAAAAAGCCTGGAGGGCCGTGGCCCCGGCAGGCCTTGCTGAACGGCCCATGTTCGCTCTCGGGGCTAAGTACGTACTGCAGTATTGGAAGGATCTCTGGATGTCTCAGTGGCGCCCTAAAGGAGCGTCTCTAACCACCACTCTTACAGTTTCATTCATATTTACCCCCTTTTTTACATAAATTCCTAACATTGCATGAAACATGGAAAACGGATAAATATACAGGAAAAAATGCAGATGGGAGCAGATGGTCCAGACGCTTAGGTACGCGTCACCAAAGCATTCCTCAAAACAACCACAAAAAACCTGACTCCGAGCGCTCAGCCGCTCACTGTCACGCTTTTCTCCCGCTCCCTCCGTCTATGTCCTCGTTGTTCACCATTTTGGGCCAGGCTGCTAACCAGGACTAACGTACCGAGCGCTGCAGTGAAGGTGGGGTGCAGTGACTGGAGTTTATAGGTTTTCCGGATTTTCAAGACAGACCCTCTTAATACGGACGCTGGTTCCGACAGAACCAGCACTGAAAGTCAATTTGAACAGACAATTCTTTGCCATGATTACTCGAAGACTTGCACGCTCAGTTGCTAAGTACTACTACATAAACCAAAATGGACTCCAAATGCATTTTGCCAAGCTCAGTGTGCTACCACGCGATATTTCACAGTTTAATACTTTAAGCTAAAGGGAAACAAAATCTAGTTAGTTTGCAGAATTAGCAGAATAGATATTATAGGCTGCACATACTGCTGACGAAACAAAATACAAAGAGACCATTTCCAAACACACGCATTTTACAGTATCAAAATCTGTCTAAAAGAAAAAACGGTAACCTGTTTCTATCAAGAGTTTGCTTTAGGGTTATTTATAAAAGCTGTCAGTAAACTGAATTGTAAGTGTAATACAGGGCTGCCAAGAAACGTTTAACACACTTGTCTAGATCAATAATCATTTGCCAACAATATTCACTTACATTTTTCCAGCGTGAAAAACTTAAAATAATTTGCCGGAGTACCATCAGTTTAACCCACTGAATATTAAGAGAATTTAATCTTGTCAACAGTATAAAATTAAAATTTTACCTCACTAAATTCTACTCAACAGTGAGAAATTTCCCTGCCTCGGTCACTGTGAAGGCTCCGGCGCCCTGAACGATGACTAGTTAGCACGATCAGCGTCAGATACATCACCGACATCCAATCAGCCAAGACCTGGCATGAAGAAAGGTCTCCGGCTGATTTGCATTAACTATAATTACATACAGACCCTGCATCCTAATAGTGAGGATAACCTGGAAAAGCAGAGCAACCCTCTTTACAAGCGTTCAGGATACTGCAGAGTAGAGCACGTACAGAAACGTACCGCACTGGTACGGTAAGCGTACGTCACCACAAAGTAAATTAGGAGAGATCACCATCTCACTTTCTCCGGATAACTATTGTACAGAAGTGTTTTCGTCCATCTTAACACTTGTGGCTTGTGTGCCTTAGAACATCAGAGAGACACCCATCCGATGGCAAGGTTGGAAGAACCTTATGTTATTTACAGCATTGAAATGGGGGCAGAAAGGGGAAATAAAAAAAAATAAAAATCAAATACCTATACAGCACTGCCTTAATCTGCTCTTGTACTCTCCATGGTCATACTCCTTTTGTATAAAATTTCTAAGCGTATTTAGAAAATGAAGTTTGTATGGGTGAAACAACTTTTAGGAATATGTGAGGCAAACGTGTTAAGCATGGGCTGGAACAGCATTAAAGCAAGAAACCCACCCCCCCCCAACCCCTCCTCAAACCCATTGCTGCCAAGGACAAAGCTGTGAACAAGGATTTGGCTGCAACGTCCACAACTGTGGTAAGGAACACAGGTTCCTTCCTTTTGAAAGGTAAGGAGGTAAGGAACCTCCACAGGTTCCACAACACAGGTAAGGAAATGAGATGGAACATCAGACAAATGGCACCTTTGGAAAGAACTTTGTCGTAAAAAAAAAAAAAAAAAAAAAAAATCACTGTTATTTTACTGGAATTATTGAGAGCAGAAAAGCAAAACCCAATTCATCCGGCATAAAATACCACGCAGTGTTCAACACGTGCAGGAGTGGAGTTTCTTATCAAGTTTGCAACAGAAGGTACAAGAGAAGCCGGAGGAGCAGAGGAGGTGGGGAGGTGCCCAGCCGCTCCTGCCACCCCGCCAAGGGGGAATCGCGCCGCGGGGACGACCAGAAGAGAGGGGGCCAAGGGCAGCCTGGGCTGGCCAGGGAAAAGGGGCTGGTCGCCCAGCTCCAGCGCCTGCCCCCATTTCAAAACTAATGCAAACGGCGCCTCACAGGTAGAGCTGGAGAAGGATCCTAGACAAGAGGGGCATTTTTTTATTCCATTTTTTAAAATTTAAATGGCATGGCGGGCCTCTGGGATTCAGCAAGGGGCTCCAAGCACTCCTGCACAGCTTCCTTACCAAGTTCCTGCCTAAAATATAGCAATCTTTGAATCGCTCAGCAAGCTTATAACATACGTGAACTCAACATCCCTAACGTTTCAAGTGAAAAGGGTTAATTGTTAAAAGAGGAATACCTGAGCATATTTCCTCTGCTCTGCACTACACCTCCAGGACAAATAAGGATGAGTTGTCAAGTTAAATACAAGCAGTCAAGTGACTGAATTATAATTTACTCTGTGCTCAATTTAAATTAGTGTGAGGCTATTAAAATATACAGTATAAATACGGCAATTCATCACAAGCTGTCATGGATGACTTCATCTATTTGCTGGAGTGGCATACGTTCCACTAAAGGGAACGAGAGCAAAATCACAGGTCAAATTAAGCTGCTATTCTGTTTTAATTCACTTATTTAATCCGTGGCGACATAATTGTCTTTTACAGTATGTACAACTCAAAGGAAATTTGGGAGTATTATAGTCAGTATACAAATGATTAATCAAATGGTCCATTTAAATGCTAGCTTAAGAGCAGCAGAAACTAAAAGCAGCTGAAGAATGGCAATCAGCCAGCGCACGCTCAAATTTTTCATTCGGATTTTTCCCTCTAATTAGAAAAAAGTTACCTTTGAAAAAAAAATCTATTAAACCCTCCGCATGCTGTAAAGGTTACATAAAATATGCAATGACGTAGCTTTGGTCTATAACATAGGTATTAGCATTGGTTTGTTTTCCTGTTCAATATATTTGCAAGATTACGGACTAGCTGAAAGCATTTTAATCAACAGGTTTTCGGAATGTTATCTTGTCCTATCAAATCTGTATATTATCAGGAAAAAAAAGCCCCCAAAACCGCAGAACTCCGCTTTCAGGGATCCACCCAGTGATGTTCCTATTAGTGTGGTAATCCGCTGTCAAAACACTTGATCCGCATGACGATCCTGTCAAAACGCCAGCATTACCGTCCGCTTTTTATTGCTGGCTATGCTGAGCCATAGGCGTGTTAAGTAATTTTCTTAATAGCGCAAGCCGGCACGATCACGATCATTCCAAGTTTCCTGACCTCCAGCTTGTGAGCGCATTATTTTGAACTACGATAACACACACGTGTTGATGTAATATTTCTTCTGAAATCACACTAAAAAAACCAACCAACCGTAATGGAGAGTGACAGGACCACCACGAGTAGCATCTACAAGAGAACGCGGTTTCCCAAATCTTCAGGATGCTAATTTTCCACAAGGACTAACCGAACCCGCGGACTCTAAGAGAAACAAGGAGGTGAAGTTCCTGGGGGGAAAAGGCTTCTTGCCACAGGGAGGTGATTTCAATTAACCTTGCAAAGGGTGAACTCATTTCCCCTCCTGCCTGTGGGATTTTTCTCTTGCTCCACCTCCTCTCCAGGCAGGTTCCGAGGGCACCCCCGGCCCCACGGCAGCCGTGCCAGCGCCGCGCACAACCGGCGCAGGAGACGCTCTCTGTAGAGCTTGAAAAAGATCATTTGAGGAAGTAGCGTAGTAGGTACCAGGGAAAAACAGCATCCTTACACAACCCCAGCATTTAAGGGAAGAGCTTGTTCACTTTCACATTGAAAGCTGTAATTAGTAATATTTTTTTAATATTTAACTTCCTGTACTTTTGTGCCTGTTACAACTCAGAGAATTCCTGTCTAACTGCTCATGACAGCTTTAGGAATGACAGATACCACTTGAAAAGACTTTTTCAAAATGACTTATTTCAAAAACTTTTTCAAGTGATGTTTGTATTACACGTAATTAGTTATTTGGATGTTATTTCAATTTCCATGTTTTCCACATAGAGAGAATCATTGCCAATCCAGCAGTAAGCATTTGCTTTTCTTCAATTCCTTGGAAAGTCAGAAGATTTTCCCCTAGTGGGGTGAAGGGATTTATGTGATCCCCAGGAAAGCTGAAACACGGGCAGAATCTCCTTTCAGTAAATTGTATCTACTGGAACCACAAGACAATCTGAGCCCAAATCTGAAAGGTTCCCATATATGAAAATATTGCCTGGTAATTATAAATGCTTCATTTGAAGCCTCAGTGTAATCTTACATCTTTAAATTCCATTTAACAGCAATTCTGCTTGCAGCAACCAGCTCCCATCACTCCTCGTGCCCTCCTCTCCCACCCTCACATTCTTTCAGTTTAACTCAACTTCACCAGTATTTAATGATTAAAGACAAAAAAAGAAAGGAGACAAAAAGTCCATTTTAGAGTTTTCTAAGTAATTATTCCATAAATCACATATTTAAAATATAACATTTTTTTAGATTGCAAACTATTAATTGAAATTGTATGAATGCAATAATTAATGTTTTGCAAAAGTCTCTACTGCTTTGAGTTTTAACAAAATCCCCAAATTTAAAAAAAAAGTTTGCTATACTAAAAAGAGGCGTATTTCAAAATTTTTGTATAGATTAACTGTATTAATAATTTAATTTAAAATTTAATTTAACAAATTACGTATGAGAGTTGGCTTACTGTTGTCAGAGTTGCACTATTAGTTTGCCACAGTCTTAACCGAAGTTCAGATAAGACTGGCACTGACCTGAGCACACTGCAGGACACAGCTTCACTGCAAAGAACGCTAACAAGGGAAAAAAGAAAAGCCAAATCCCTTGGATAAAAAAAAAAACCAAACCAAAAACCAATCAGGGGGAAAGGGACATTAAAATAAACAAACCTGGTAAAACCACAAGATCTCCTAGGAAAACAGAATATTATCCCAAAGTAAACAGGAAAATTCTCTTTATTTAAAAATGAGGTTGCAGAGGCCACTCAAGAATTTGCCCTTGGGGACAGCCTGGCATTGGCAGAGAAAGGCACAGACGGACACCCTGCGCCCTTTCCGCCCCTGCTCCTGCGACGCCGGGGTCCAGGACGGGGAAGCGGCATCTCTGCCAGTCACTGGAGAGGCACAAACCACAACGGCACTGGGACACGTCCCTGTAACCCCCCGGGAAGACGTGGTGGCACCTACACACGGTGCCAAGCAATTCCCAGGGGGCGAAACCTGGATTCTGGGAACTCGGTGCTCATTTGGAATTACTAGATTTATGGACTGTGGTTTTTCCTGCATAAACACTGTGGACTTTAACGCTACAAAACAAATTGAGATCTAACAATCAGAGGGAGGGGAAGGAAACCAAGGTCAAGAAAGAACAGGGAGAAAGAAAGAGAGAAAGAAAATTACTGTAATATCTTACCTTTACTGCTAGTATTTTTCCACTAGGGACATGATATGCCCTGCATGAGGGAAAAAATTAAATAACTTGAGATCACATAAAATTACCTCTATACATATGTGCAACATGTATACACTAATTTCACAGAAAAATGACTTGGAGCTAATACGTTCTACGTTAAACCAATTTTATATAGCATTTTTAAAGAGACTGATGAAAACCATCGATCAAAAGAATATACTTACAATGAAACCATTTAGCAGGTTTTAACATCTGCATGTTTTGTATAAAACCTACACACTGAAGACTCCCGTACAGTGTATGATATGAATTTATCCGCTTTCACATTTTCTTTTAACGCAATACAATTACAGCATATTTATTGTTCACAATCTTCATGTAAAACAAGGTTTATCACACAAGTTCACCCACTCTAAGGGTATTTTCAGTGGTAAGGCAGCGAGATACACAGCTATATCAATTAAAGTAAAGTAAACCAGGTAACGCTAATTCTTTACCGTAACCTAAGGACCCCCAGAAAATGTTAGTGGAATGAACTTTCTGCATTTGTATTTAATATTAGGGTGTGTGCGTGCATATAATGTTAGAAAGCATTATTGTTAATGCTCACGTGTACCCAAAATAATTTTCCACAGTATTTCAAGAGCAGTTTGTCTTAATTTCTGAAGACAAATATTTACAATTGGCTATTTAACAATGGCTCGTGTATGCCTAACCACGACCTCGTAAGAAAATAAAAAGGTAGGTGAAAAAAAGTGTCTACTAAAAATCCAATGTAATTTTGCATAAAAACAAAACCATTAAAGGTTTTCCTCTTCACTAGTTTTATTGTCTCATACTGATTTATGATACTATGCACAGTAATGTCGTATATGTGGCACTAACTTTAAAGAATTATAATATTTTACCACTATATACCTCTAGCAATTATTACTGAAGAAGAAAGGCTTTAATAGGGCTTTTTTTTTGCACGCAAAATCATACATAGTACAAGGCGAGACCGTTGTTTAATCTTATTTATAACTGAGTGCTTCTATAATTTCTGCTAATAGCTTGGAAGTTTCTAAAAACTTCACCTTAATTTAATAACTCATGGAAAAACATTTACGTAACCGAGTGGCATGAGCTTTTAGGATGAAACACGGTTTAAAAAGGCACACTAAAAATCAGTGTTACTTAATATCAGGACAACACGCAAAAAGCCAAACCATCAGCCGAAGCTGTGGCAGACCGGTGGCTGAACGCACAATCAATGAATCCAAGGGAGGAAACGAGCTCTGCTGTAACTATGGATGAATCAACAGTGGCAAAACATTATGGACTTAAGATGAGCAGAAATGATAAGAAAATGAACAGGTTGAGATAGCATGCTTAACGTCTGTTAGCTTAATATGTACTGTGCCGGACAGTTTGGCAACTTAATTAGCTTGTCAAGAAAGCTGATCTTTTTTCCATAAGAGAGATCTCCTGTTTCCAAGTGAATTAAAAGGGAAGACTTGATTATTTAATTATGATGCACGCTAATTCATCCGTGGAAGTTTGGGTTAAATTTCCAGCAGAGGGCAGATACCTGGTTTGGTTTACAGAGCACTGACAGTACCAATTTAACATTTAATTATCGCTGAGAACTGGATCACAAAGGAGATACCATGCCCATGGGTAGAGCGTGTCCAGTGGCTCTGCAAATGCCGTGCTACCGGGGAGGAACGGAATTTGTTTACTCCAGGCTGATCCGGCATCTCCATTGTCCTGACCTTCCCCAACACAATAACTGTAAAGTGATTAATGAAGTTTGAATAGGAGCTTTGGTTACACCAAAAGACAACCGTACACCTCCGTAGTGCTTTAATTAACAGCTAACACTTCAAATTAGTCTGTAGTTGCTACAGTAATTACCCGTTCCAATGAGTGTGTAGGGAAAACGTTTTTGTTAGATATTATGTAGAACTGTAAGTTGGAATTGATCATTTTGGTTACAGTCAGCACAGCTAAAGCCTGAAGATTTAGTACCTTTATGTAGCTTCAGAAGGATGCACTAAAAAAACCCCACAGAGTAACGTGCACAGCATGAAGAAAAAACACACTTTTTGTGCGTACTGCACCCCTCAGTAAGTCTACGGGTGTCTACAAGGAGATTAAACTAATATTCACACTCTGTGAGTAATGTGAAGTCTCATCTCAAGGTCAACTCTCACAGATTTCAGTGTCACCTCCAAAAGTAAGTAAACATCATCGTAGAACCAGATCATTAAGTGAGGCAAAGTAGCAAAAATGCAAAAGGTTCCTCAGCAACGCGCCACATTTCAGTGAACACACACTTAAAAATCTTCCAGGATGGTTGGCAAATGATGTCGCCTAATAAACAGCTACAACAACAACAACAACAACTCTTCTTGCTAGGAAACCGCACTGAGCGGTGCCTAACAGTAAAGACAAGTGGATGTTAAAGACGAGTGAAAACAGTTGCTAAATAGCTGCTGAAGTACTTAATGACAAATGTAAAGAGCAGAAATTAAATGCATTGAAACGCAAAATATTCAAGGAAAACGCTGCTTTGACGTTTTTCAAAATTTCATTCCTTGCAGAAACCAGCTCTGGGAAAACAAGTTCATTTTTTCTGCTCTTTTTTGCGGGGTTTGGTTTTGGTTTGATTTTTGACCCGTTGCAAAAGCTCTAACGCATAATTGAGAAGAGGCGGCTGTAAATCATTTACTGTTAGGGAGAAATCGAAGAGACACAGAGAGCCAACCACTGCAATGAGAAGTTTAAAAAGTCATGTTGAACACTTGACGCCAGCATCAACTGTTAAAAACATAAAAGCTATTATTTAAGTTCTGTTGCAGTCTGCCAACTGCAGGAAGCTGGTTCCGATGTGCATTCCCCCTTCCCTCTCGGCCTCTTAGTTAAACTGGGAATTTATAGGACAAATGCCATGGCACGGACTGCTCTTCTTACTCTCTGGAAAGGAAATTCCTAACACATATCGGGACAAATTAAGAATATATTCTTATGCAGGGCCTGATCTAGATCCCACCCAGGTTAGTTGGAGAACTGCATCTACCACAAGCTTGATGTATTATTATTATTATTATTTTATGGGCAAACTAATGGAAATGCTATAACATTAATAACAACTTTTTCCACTACTAAAAATACTTTTTAGGTACATATTGAAAAATACTGAAACAGTATTTATTAGAACAGTAGAAAAAATAAACACAACAGCAATCGGATATTTCATTTGGTGCCCAATTTCTGCACATAAAGAAACTGTAATTCTAGCACGCGGCACCCAACTAATTTTTAATTTTATTTTAAAATAGACAGTTGTTAGCTATAGTAGCCACAGCATTTCATGTCTGAGGAAAATGATTAAAGTTATTAAAAAAAAACAGCGCGGAGTTCAGAAATCCATTTTGGGACACCAATCTTACAAGATGATGCGTTCTTTTCAAATTCACCAAAGCCTGACCGAACATAGTTGCTGTGTGTCTGCGAGAAGACAAGATAGTACAAAAAGTTGTAGAGATCTTAAGCTTATCTCCGCTGACATCTTCAAAGTGAAGAGTAAAGGCCAGTGGTTGAAAATTGTATCTTAGTCTCAGAATACATATGGGATACAAGAAAATTCTTCATGCAAGCAAACTGTTCTTTCTTGATGCTCAAAAGTATATTTTAGTTCCTATGTCCAACACAGATAGGGGACCAACTCTGCGCTCCACTGAGTAACCAATTTAACAATCGCCAGATGAGGAGACCGCTGATGAACAGAACGTAGAAAGAAACGCGGCCCTTAACATTAGCAGTGCCTGGTGCAGGGACCAAGCGAAGAGATTGTTGCTGAATTAGAACTAAGTTTTAATAACTCAGACTGATAAATGAAAAAAATTCATATAGATTTCACAAAAGGAGGAAGAAATCTTCAGGGAGGATGGAGAAAAGGAAGTATTAACTTTCAGATCTCCTCAGAAAAAAAATATATTCCAGCTACAAAGGCAGCATGGTACAAAACGCTGGATGAGCTCCAAGAAAAGGGAAAAAACAGAGCAAGAAAGCTGGAAGCTGGATAGGGAGAAGGTGAGTTTTAGAGGGCCTTTTCCCCCCGCCCCGGCACACTGAGCTAACGCGAGATGGGGGATGCAGCTGCCATCTCCTTTTGGGAAGTTCTCCCAGGGAACACGCACAGCACGTGATGCGGAAAGGTTGGCTTAAAGCTGCCCCGTGTTGTATAAGAAAAGGACAGGCAGACTTCAACCACCGCGTATTTTGAAACATTCCCACTGGGGAAAACAAATTTAAATCTCTTCCTTCACATTCCCACTGGAGTTCGTTACTCTGAGCCCCCTACATCCATTACAATGAACAGCTTCTAAGCAAGACTGGCACAGTTGTGTCAAATATTTTATTAACCTTGACTATTAACCATATCCCTAGACATTTAAAGCCCTGAAGGGAGCCAAGCGCTTTAGCATAACTTTGCCTCCTCTCCTCAGAAAATCGAGAGTGCCCCTCAGGGAGCGCCGCAAAGGCAGCTTGCCCAGCTCCGTGGCAAAAGCTGGGTTATTCCGGGGAATAAGAAAGACGGAGTGAGCAAGCGCGCACTCTGCTTGAACAAAGCCCTCCAGCTAAGCCGGAAAAAACTTCTGATGGACTACCGAGTACGGCGTGTGCATCCCCTTGTGTTCCAGAAAATAAAAATCAATATCATGGAAAACTAGAATAGGGCTTTGGGGGAACTGCCAACTCCTCGGCATCTCCCCCCCCCACATACAAGATGTGTTTCTACAGGAAAGCAAATTAAAAAACGAAAGTGTCAGAAGCAGCTGGCTGCTGTTTTAAAAAGAAAAGGAAGAAAAAGGTAACTGAATTTCACCTTGCCTGCTTTGTTCTTCCTGAGGTCTACTGCAATGAAAACGAGAGGAGAAATGTAGATATTTTTGCTCAATCCTCTTTATGGAATAAACCATATCCCATCCTAATATTTAATGCTAAAAAATTCAGACACTGAATATAGTGAGTTTCTACTCACTTAGTTCAACAGTAAAACAAACAAAACCAACCAAGCAGAACATGCACAAGCTTCTTAATAAATAGCTTAAGAGTAAAAAAAAAAAATTTCTGCCTCTTTCAACTTGCTAAGTCTCACAATTTTATATTCTCCCTGTGAGAAATTTTACCTAAGAGCACCATGGGGAGCTGCATTACTTGCTGTCATTGTGGTATAATTTCTTCCAGGGCAAACAAAGAATTAACTTCAGGTTTCAACATTCAGGCACTCAAGAGAAACAGCAATTTTCAATTTGTTTCCTCATTTTTAGTTGTAAAGCATTTGCCCGCATACAAGTGACTTAAGGACGGTCACGTCAGAAGCATGGACTTCGCATGCAAAGATCCCTGAGCTTTCTCAAACGGCTTTTCCAAACACCTACAATAACTTGCGCTACAAACTAAGTTTACTAGTACCTGAAAACTCAAAATAAATGCAGCCTCTTCCTAGAAGCAAAACTTCATTAAAATTATTATACCATGCTCCTTCACACTGATGCAAAAAGCGCTGCAGAAGCCTGCAGCCGCCTACCACGCAGAAGATCCTGCTTCCCATCTGTTCACTCTGGTCACCAGGATATATTTTTCTAGTTTTGCCCCCAATTGCCGTAGAAACAATTTCTAATCAATAAGATATTCCTTGGCAAGACCAAATGATTCAAGGGAAAGCCATGACCTGTCTGCTATGCCAATGAGTCAGCCCCTTCCCTTCCTAGAAATATAACTAGCATCAGCAAATATGACAAAATGATATACTGACAGTAGCGTTCCATTAGCGACGTGACTGCAGGACGCAGGGATGCAATGCTCCCCTCTGCTCCAGGTACCACAGAAGCTTACGGCTAGTGCCACCAGCTCGGATCTGCTGTAGCTTTACTGGCTCACACAAGGTCTTGGTGCATTCTGCTAAACCTTAGACAAAAGGGTGGCTGAAAGGGGCCTCTGCAGACCATCTAATCCAACCTCCCTCTTGAAGTGGGACTGTAGCAGCGGAGGAGTTCAGCCATGGCTTTGCCCAGCTCTCGACTAAAAGCCCCAAGGATGGAGATGCCCCTGCCACTCCCATGCCCTGTTAGAGCGCTGCACCATCTTACTCGCAAAGAGGTTTCCCCTAATGTCCAATACGAACTTCCCAAAGTGGCACCATGGGGCCACAAAGTAAAAATGAAATGAAAGATTTCAGGTTCTCTCTCCCCGATACATTTCCTTCTGCTTCATACCTTGGTATGTATTCATTACACACATTTGTTAAAGACATCAAGACATCCCTTCACTCCACAAGAATCACAAATACTGTCCCGTTTCCCATACGTGTACCTGTAGCACTGCACTGATAACTGGAGGAGGTGCTCCAGACATCCTCCTCACTCGACGCACACAATAACGCACACGAAAGGTCTGTGGGGCCGAGACAGAGCGTTTTCTAACAGAAATGAACATACGCGTGGAAACCCTAGGCTTCTTATTTGAGTTAAAAAGTTAACACGAAAAGCTACGGTTGTAGCGAGCAGCACCTTCAGATGTAAGGGCACCAAAAGAAGTCAAACTGAACATTTTCCTGCTCTATGAGAAATAACCTAGAGCAAAATGGCTGTGTCAGTGTCGCGCAAGATGAATACAATTCTCTAAGTGTTATGCATTGCAGAACCACATGCCAGTCACCAGCTGCAAACTATATGCAGCAAATCACCCACAGATTTGGTTTACTGTTAATTTTTTCTTTTTTTTTTTCCCCCCTCTTTTTTCCTAGTACTGCCACTGTCTGGCGCGCTCCTGGAGAGACTCTGGCAGTCTAATGATAGAATTGTCACGTACTCAGATGGCCATCTAAAGAAACAGATTCAAATTGTTTCTAGGAAATAAACACTTTGACAGTTGTTGCCTTCTGCAATAGACAAACACATTAGCCTGACTCTCTGGCTGTTAAAACAGGAAATCCAAAGTGCACAGCAGTTGTAAAAAGGAGCTTTTATGGGGACTGTGCTAGTTCAAACAGCAATCTCCACCAACCTCCCCTCTATCTAAAATCCCATTACACATGCTTGAGTACTGATTGCAAAATGATTTGTTGTTAAACTACAAAACAAACAAAAAATACTTGTATCTAAATTTTAAACTTTTCAAAAGAGCAAAATTGGCACTAGAAGCTGCATAAAGAAAATGACGAGTCGCAAAATGTCTCACTTAACCCATCTCTATGGGAAAGAGGCGGTTTTGGCATCCAAGCCTAAGCACGGCAGAATGAATCCCTCACCTCTTTTATGCTGTAACCTACTACTATTTCCATCTGTTACCACTTACATCAGTCTTCCTTCTCCACTACAGCCAAACATTCAGGGTCATCCTTTGAAAACTGGATTACAAGTCTTTCTCCTCAGACCCATCCCGTTGCAATTCAGTGCCCGTTCCTTAGAGAGAACCTGTACAGACAGAAAGGACTAAAGACGGAGACGGCTTAGCCGTGACACCGCTTGAGGAGACCGTGGTGCCACCACCACCAGTACTAGGTCACGCACGACCACAGGACCAGCCCAGATCAGATGCAGACACAGTAACATATTTCAGCTGCTGGCTTTAAACTGGCTCAAAGGACAAAAGACAGCAGAGCAGTCATAAGCTTAGACTGACACGGACAGGCGTTATCTGACACAGCGTAAAGCCTGCCAGTACAAAGGGAACCCATCACAATTTTTGGAAGAAATGTGAAGCAACAGAGTGAGCCCAAAAGCACGTCACATCCTCCGGTGATGGCAGTTTAGATGCTTACATCTCTCCATAAGGAGAACTAAAGCTGGATTTTCTGCGTTATCAAACCATTTGTTCACAAGAGAGATGTTCAGGACACTCACAGCGTAACAACCATTCAGGAAAACCAGAGCTGTTCAGAAATTCAGTAGTAGAAAAGAGAACTGTGCCAAGAAGCAGAAGTTCTCTAGGTATTCACTGCTGCAATACCTGGAAGAGTTTTCTCCTAATCACGGTTCAGTTTCAAGTAGAAAGCTTGCCCTTCCCCAGGAGCAGGATGAGAGCATAAACCCCGTGAGGTTAGTCATACTGCTCCATCACTACTGGATTGCACTGAGATATCACCGTGACGAGCAACATGCTAGAAACAATTAATTTTTGCATTGCTCCTCTTGTACCGCTCCTTGCCATCATCATTCAAACAGCTGTGGTGATGGACGGGAAAGGCGGCTATACGCTGGAGCTGGGTATGGCTGGCTAATCCTTACGATGATCAGCGGATATCTCAGCAGCTAATTTTTACCATTTTGAATAAGCATTTTCAAAGAATCCAGGGTGAAAAGAACTGGAAAAAAAATCAACATCAACCTCGCTGGTGTTGTGACACCCACTGTTCTTCAGAGAGACATCAAACAGAGATTAAGGAGAGAGGCTGAAACACAACACTGGCAGCATAATGGCAAAAAAAAAGATTCCTATGTAAATACATGTTCATCTGTCCCTTATCATCTCACATACAACTCTACGAGCAAAAGCCTTATTTAAAAAAGTATTCTGCGTTAGGGAAGAGTCAGTGCCTATAAGCTTGGCATGGCTTGGCTGTGGCAAATCCCACCAATTCTCTACTACGCGGAGTGTTATTTGTAACCAGGAAACAGATGATATTGCCCACGTCGGGGCGAGCTGCGTTTCGCTCCCATACCACCTCACTCCTTGGTAAGAACAAACTCCAATGTTCAGGATTACTGTTTGCTTAATCTCCCAAGCCATGGGCATACAATACGAACAAAACAACTTTAATTTAAGAATCATCCAGTTTCTAATTAAACAGCCATAGGCAGCTGGCTGGATACATTTTAATCAGTTTCAATAACCTATTGATTGTATACTGAAGCTTAAAAATTAAAAGTAAAAAGATGACCGGGGAATTGTCCCATCTCAGAACAACAGCAGAACCCTCTGTAAATAACTCCTCTTTTAACCATCAGCTAAATGAACACTTCAATACTGCAGTACAAAGTCTTCTGCAAAATTACTTTAACTAACAAGCAGAAATTTATCAGCTTCAGCCAAAATCAATGCTGAAATCAATTTGAACACTGGTTGTGTCTAAAGGGGCTCATTGGCAATTTAGGGAAATTACACCATGTAAATGCCTGTGCTTTAATTGAACAGTTTCATCAACTAGGCTGTGATTGCTGTCCGTTCATTTATTTACTTTCACTGCAGCTACCATTCTGCAAAGGAATGGTTTTTGTCAGACTTGAAGGAGGTACTTTGTCTTCATTTTATGCACTTTTGTGCATAACAGATTTTATGACGCAGGCAAGCGATAGCCGGGGTCAAAAGAAACAAGTGAACAACAATCACTGGTCAGTCTTGTTTAAGCTGCAATGATAATATGCAGAAATTTGGTGGGGTATTTCTAACTTAGTCCAGCTATTATTGTTCCAATGCTTTCAGGGTGACTAAAAATAAAACAAAACAAGAGAAACAGAAAACGAAAGTAGTCAAGGAAAGGAAAGAAAGGAAAATGCCTTCACAATTGCAACACAAGAATGCAGGGAGATGTGATTTTCAGACTTCACATGGTCCCAGATTTGTTTTAACGCCAAAGAAAACACTGAACCCGCCTGTACTTCCTTTTTTTTAACTTGGCCAGGCTGGGCCAAGTAACACGTATAAAACATTGTGAGAACCACCAGTGAAGCCGCCCGGGGCAGCTGGCAGCGCTGGGATCCCGCAGAGATGGGCTCCGTTCCTGCTTCTGTCGCTGCTTTGCTACACCTTGGGAAAATCACTTCCCTCTCTGTCTCCGTTTACCCTCCGCCGTGTGCAGAGGAGGACACCAGCCGCCTTTGCAAAAGGGACAAAATAATCTGTGAATGAAAGGATTTTAAAGAGGGGCAAATTGATGTTATTGTATTGCACGTTCATACAGAAAACCAGAAAGGAATGAGCAGAGGAGATCAACGGCTCTGCTTAGATTTAGACTGGCTTCCCGCAACACTTGAGGTACATGACAGTTACCGCTTTTAAAGAACCAACTGGGACTACAGAGACCGTCTGGAGGGAGCTCCTTCATGACAGCACCGGTGCTCTGCAGTAGAAGCCGTGGGACAAGCCAGAAGGAGCAAACCTTGCTGAGCCAAAGCTCCTCAAGGCAACAGCAACCTCTGGCCACCACCATTCCAGCAAACGGAGCTAAATCACCTCCACCTCCCCTTCCCTCAAACACAGCTGAACCCCCGTCAGCTTCCTCGCTCCACGGCTGACACCACTTTTCCCTGCTAATGGCAGAGGATCTGTAAGGCACTCACAAGGCACAGTTTGCAGGCTGTCTTGCAAGAATAGCAACTTTCCAGCTGTCTTGCCACGCGCTATGTTTAATGTGCTAATGGGGCACCCCAAGGTTGGTTGAGATAGAGAATAAAGAAACGGGCATATGCTGGAACGTACAACTTCAACCAAACAGCAAAATTGCTCAAGTAAATTGCTCAAACAAATTAAGCTTCCCCATTTATCCCTATTTTCCCTAGCTATACAATTCTTCTGGGCGGTACATCATCAACAGCTTCTTCTCTCCCAATTACTCAACTTAAAGTGAAGCCGTCTGGTTTAACAGCATTTTGCAGAGATGACTACTGCTTCTCCCTCTTCTTCCCTCTCCCCCCAATACTAGGTAACTTCACAAATTAATTACGGCATCATCGAGACTTTATGTTTATTTCAGTAGGTAGTGTTATAGCTTGCTGCTGCTCAAGACTCCTCTAACAGAATCCAAAGATTTACAAACCATACAAAACACACATTGTAAAAAAAACTCCCAGGCACGCAGAAGACTACACCGTCCCCTAAACAGCGTTCCTTGAACATCTTGCTTCTCATTAGCTACAACTGCAAAGCAAAAAAACTAGAAAACATGAAATAAGAAAAATATTATTTTTGCTTGTATGTAAGTGAAGGAAATACTGATAATTTAGATGTGCCACATGAGAGAGACTTCACAGAGTAATTACTTGCCAGAGATAAATACCTCTACTTTGTAATATTTAGGTTTAAAATATATACGACTAAGGATTTTAGGTCTAAACAATTTAATGTAGCTACTCCTGAGACTGGCTGGCCGAGCGTATACATCCCATTACAAACCAAAACGTTAACCCTCTTTCACTGAAGTAAAAAGGAGCATTCTTATCAAAACAGTCTCTCCAAGCTCTGCAGCTGACATTGGAGCTACAAGATGCAGTACAGAGGCACATACTTTAAATGTCTTTTGCACCTACTAGTGAATGATTTTTTTCCAAAAAACCCCCAACAATTTAAGTCAATACCTCAGAGGTACCGCTACACAGATGTTTTCTTGTGCTGTGAAGCAGCCCAAATTGTACATTCTCCATCCTACCAGCTTCTATAAAATAGTTCATAAAAAATTAGAAAGTCTGTTGCAGAGCTGGAAGGCCACACATCTCCTGGGGTAACGGTCTTAGTGCCCTCTTGTCAGGAAAGGTGCAAATCTCCATGAAATAACGGCAGCTGAGAGTTTCCAAAAATTCATAGTATCGGACTTAAAATACTCCACGGAAAGTGGAAATCCCACTTAAGGAGGTAAAATACCTACAACAAGCGGCAAAGAGAAGAGAAAAGCACCAGGGTATTTCCAGTGTTTGTTACAGCAGATTTCACCACTTCCTTGATAACCTTTACTCGAGACAGGGTCCGTGCTGCCCACTACGCACCAGCGGACCACGTCTCGCTTTCTGATTGTTTGTACATTCAAAGATACTTTTTGAATAAACAGTTTGGGATTATTTATATGTTCTCACATGTTTTTGTAAATACAAGCAATCAGAAAGCCAGAATAATTAAGTGGCTTTGCGGTATTAACTCTATAATTGTTATCATTTCTTAATTAAGAAAATAGTGTATCAAAAGGTAGGGGAAAATAGGATGTCAAACACCTATAAAATTCCTTCTTTCTAGAACAGGAAAACATTTAGATTCAGCAAGTTCTCACTAGAAATATTGCTATAAAGTATTGATTTTTTACCAGACTCAATTGACTGAAAAGTTGTTTGTATAGCAATATTGGCCAAACCAATATACTGGAACAATTTTGCTACACACAGTAATCAAGTGTATTTCTAAAGTATAATTATACTGTCATAAAAATAAAGCTAAGATACCTCTTCTCCAAGCAATAAAACAGCTGCAGCTGTAAAGAAC
This sequence comes from Rissa tridactyla, assembly GCF_028500815.1. Taxonomy (NCBI): domain Eukaryota; kingdom Metazoa; phylum Chordata; class Aves; order Charadriiformes; family Laridae; genus Rissa; species Rissa tridactyla. The sequence continues at coordinate 2,310,120 of NC_071474.1, forward strand.
CCAAATAAATGAAATACATTTTCTAACTAAACATAGCGTCTTCCAAAGAGAACAAAACCACCTCCCCTCTCCCCCCTTAAGCCAAGGTTAGCATGAAAAGTGATCAATACTTCAATCTCAATAAACTATTTCAATAGTAGTTAATTCACGTGGAAAGAGAGGCTGAAAATTTTTGCTCAGCGACCTGCGACACGCTATCTTGTTTGCTGAATGCTGATAATATATCATTGCCATAATGGATATGACTTAGTATAAAGAGCTAGAAAGAAAAAAAAAAAAAAAAAAAAAGAAGATACTACATAGACACGCTCGTTCTTTACGTTCAGATCAATACTACACACAGCCTCTTCTGAAACAAACCGACAGCACGGAATGCTGGAAGAGGAAAACAGCCAAACGTTTGCAATTAATTTTATTTGACAAATGGTCATTGATTTACTGGAATAAAATATATGTGGGCTGCTATCTATGACTAGTGCAATCCAGCTACCTGTAAGTATTCCATTTTGCAATTTCTTATTGGCTTGTGTAGCACAGACGCTTCTTTGGCGAGGAAGAACAGGCTCCCTTTTAGGAAGGGGGGATTGTTCCAAGGTAGGAAGGTCTGTCTGTGCTTTGTCCAAAGCACATCACCACGGCACGGTAACCGCCAACTCCCTGCAACAACGGCAACCAGCAGCTCTGCAGGGATGAAAGAGCAAATCGGTCCAACTCTTCAGTCCAATGCACCAAAAACCAAATTCGGAACATCTAAGAGGAATGCATAGCTTAGAATCCAGTTTTGTGAGAAAACCGTATTTCATATTTATATCCTGCTATTATTTGTGTTGCAAAGAAAGTCAAACTTCAGGACTGCGTAAAACATCCACACGTAAAAACGGTGCACGTTCCCTGGGGCAGCGCAGAGTGACCGTGCAAAATACTGCGAAGTCACTGCAACTGCTAATTTAAGCTACGAATGAAATAAGAAGGAAGAAGAAAGGCAGAAATATTTCCCTGATACAAAAGAGGGCTCATGTTTTTACAGGTAAAGTTTTTTCCTTTCCCAAAATACAGGCAAATGCAAAACTCAACCACTTAACGAAGCAGATCACAGCATCAGCCCACACAACGCAGCAAGTCAACGCAGAAGTGCCAGGAGTATTATGCGTTCCCTCCTGTGCTATCATCCCCTGCGCCTTGAGCGTTCACGTCTCTCTTCCTTCATCACCTCTCCAGACTCTTACTAAGGTAGTATTCACAAGAGAAAAATATTTTTGTAAAAGTATTAAACAGAAAGCAGACATGTAGCTATACTACCTTTCAGAAATACAAGAAGTCGTCAAAAAGTGCAAGTTTGGCTTTACATAGCCTTTTATCCGATTTCCTGTATGAACTTCATGAGACGTGAAATACATACTATGCATGTGGCAACATTATAAAAGAATGAGATAATTTTATACCCCCTTCTGCACCTAAAAGCACTGTCTGATTGTACACACTAAGCACGCCCGGCAAACGTGGAATAGAGCTGTTCCTTCTGAGTAGGGCAGACCAAGCTGACAAAGAGACATGCAGTTCAGCAGACCCCCAGCGCAAAACCATTAGCAAAGCACATGTTCACTTGCCTTGGTTGACATTCCTTAGACTTTGGCCACTATTAGACACAGGACGAAGGGGAGAGACCTGGTACGGCCATTCTTATGCTGCTCAGGATTTTGCATTGCTAGCTCCTTATTTCAGCTCCCTCTCTAAAGAAAATGACCCAGAACTGGGTAACAGTGTGGGTTCCCTCACTTTGTGGGATATTCCTTGACCCCAACTGTGCCTCAAGCGCCTTCCACAGGGATCAGAGCACGTGGCCTTCCTTTGCGATGCTTCTCCCACCTATATCGCTCCCAGAGCCTCCGTCAGTAGGGGTCAAAGGGAAGCAACCTTCTCTAAATCAGAAAACATCAGAAGAAGTCACTGACTGAGCCGTAAAGTTCAACACTCTCTCTCAAATCTTTTTTATTATAAAGTAAAAAAACAACACCGTTTCTGCAACTTCCTTGGTCTAGGAATAGCTTTTTACAAGAGAACATCAATGAGATTTCTGAACTACATTCCACCTACAAGGCCAACCTGATTTCTGAAGAGTCCATTCAAAGACCGGATTCGTTTCTGTAAGGTTTTGGAAGTCCATTTTCATTAAACCTTCTGCAAGGAGAGTCGTTTTGCAATGTTGACAGCCAATTAGAAACAAAACTAAACGCACTGTGGCTTTTAAAACATTTAAAAAAAATGTTAATATCAAAGTTAAAATGTTTAAGGTATAAACAAAATCGTAATGGGATGCTGGGTTACTGTATATGGTAAATAGCTCTCCGGAGGAAACCTTTATTACTCCCTCAGGGCTTTCTTACAAAGTATGGATTTCTTAATTCCTAGTGGAATATTTTTCATACGCCACTGCAGACTATTAAGTACCAGATATTACATTATGTAGTTTAAACTTTGCACTATGCATGAGAAAGACTTTCCTGTCGAGAAAACTCTCTCTCTGCTATTTTAATCTTTACAATATTAAAATTAATACTGGCTGCAGGGTATAAGCTGCACTACCAAAATTTGGGGGAGTTTATCATTTAATATATTCATCAGCCTGTGTGCGAGGCTGCTCGTAAGGGAGGGAAGTCACTGCAAGAGAGAAAGGGGTATTTGTTAATTGTGAATTGCTAGAGAAAGGCAGAGCAACGGTGTCATGGCATCCCCCTGGTGTCACTCTCAGTACTGGGCTAGCGGAGGGCGTGGGGAGCCCGCAAGAATAATGGCATTGCAAATACTGAAGGCAATTCATTATGCTTCAGGACATTTCAGGATCCACTTCTGATCCATTAACTTGTTACCCAGGAGGGATTCAAAGCTAAGTATTAAAAAGATAATAAAAATGCACCAGCCCTGACGGCACCCAAGAGCAGATACCTTGTAAATATGTAAACAGAATTCTTAAAAAGTTTATGTTAAGAATTTATTTTATGGTCTTTTCTGCATAGCAGTGATGGCCCACCTACACCTCGATACAAATACGAAAAGAAAAAAAACAGCGCGCCGGTAAATTTTATTTTCAAAAATTTTTAAGTGAAATTCAACTCACTTGTAGACTGTGCCTCCATTGCCATGACCGAGGATGTCTCGATACCGTATGTCTTGTTCATTCATCTCCACAAGAAAGAAAGAAAAACAAAAGAGATGTCATGCTGTGGATGGAAATGTCAAGGAAAAGCAACTCTAGGCCATAAACAACAAGCGGTCTGGGTCATTTCAAGTTCAGCTGCAAGAACGAGAAGATCAATACAACATTTGCTGTCCAATTTATAAAAGACGATACCAAGGGACAAAGTGATGGAAAGTTTAATGACAATTTGTTTGCCTGGGTCATTTCATTAAAGTTTGATAAAAGGTGTCAAAATGGAATGATATAATATAGCTCAAGAGGGTCAGGTCACAGATACTGATAGGAAAAGGGTCTCCAGAACAGCACATAACCAAAGCCAAAGTTGGAGGTGAATGGAAACAATCCAACAGAAAACTGTCATCTTAACTACGGCTAGAAAAGTTCATGATTTATTCTGGAATCAGCATAATTGATACTAATCGAGTGACAGTTCTGTCAGTAGAATTGCCTCATAGGGCTCAATTTATATACCTTTTAACTAAAGCAAATCTTTGGAAAAAATAAGTCTTGAATTGCTATCCAATAAAAATAATTTTCCTTGAAATACACAACTAATTATTTGCCTCAATCTTTCCGTTCACTAGGACTCCTCTCCAGGTATGACGATACCCTCAGATATTCACGCAGAAGCCTGACACGAGCATTGTACCTTGCAAATGCTGGAATTTGGAATCTTGCTGATATGGCTTTTCTAAAAAGCTTATTATATTGCTGAATGAGCAATTCAAATGTAAAAACTACAGTTCAACCTTCTCCTGGACAAATATAGTTATACTGATTTCCCAGCTAAACTACTAAAGACTTTTTTTGCAATGCACGTGTATACTTGAAAATAAATATTTTAATCAGAATAAATTCTAGGTTGTGTACGTTTTCTATTCCAACAAGATCTCCCCGTCGTCTGGTCACTGTAAGTAGTACATGATTGGGCAAATCCCATTTTTCAAAGCTATTTTGCTAGCAAACATTAACCCTTTTCTAGTAGCTATTTATGTTTTATAGGGTACCCAGTTAAACACTTTACGTGCGTTGGCATGGCTGCTTAAAGACTCTGCCATCTTTGTGTGTTAAAAGGCATCCTAAACTCCTAATGCCATGCCTGGCCTGCTATCGCTGATGGGATCAGAGATCACGTCAGCACATCTGAAAGAGCTTCAAATTAGCAACTTCAAGTACCACGAGCACCACAGCGTGAGCCACGCAGAGCTCGCCACAAGCCAACTATCTCTATTTATCCAACTTCTGAGACGGCTTTTAAAATTCAGTGGGGACAGGGGCCCTTCAGTTACTAAGTCCTGTTTAAGCATCCCCTTTCAGAGGATGACAGTGAAGGCACGAGGAACTTTGCCCCTGGCTTCAACTGGAACAAGTAAGTGACGGTAACAAGCTGAAAACCCCTTAGGAGTCAATAGTCAGCATGGCTTACAAACAGAAAACCGAATATTTGATTGATTCAAAATAATATGTTTTAAGGACAGAAATGATGAACTCCAAAATTTGTGTTCTTTCACTACCTGAATAAAAAGAAAGCTTGTTTCTCACAGGAAATACTACACATTTCTTCCAGTGAGGTTAAAATCTCTGAGTTCTGACAAAATTTTGGAGGAAAAAAAAAGTTTTCTTTTTTTTTTTATCCCTCAGAAAAGAGAAAAGAAATACCTCCAAGCACAAGTTGACTCTACACTAGTACCTATTTGTAGTTAAACCTGGGCCAGATATCTTAAGAGGGTATGAAATGGCCCCTTCAAGCATCAAGCTTTGTGATGAAAATGAGAATTTATTTATTTTATTACTGAAAGCTATCTCGCTTATTGCGTCAATCAGAAAATGCAAACAAAAAGAGGGAAAAAAGACACCTCATGAGGAACAATAATACGTGAATGGCTTTAATAATACGTGAAGAATCTATACTGGATCCCTTGCACTAAAAATAACGTGTCTCAGACTGCAGTACTCATTAATTTAAAGCATACGCTGTGTTCAAGCCCTTCTGCTCTTCTAAGCTGGAGAACTTTAATTCTCCAGTCTTTGAGGTAACAACAAACATCTCTTTCCCATATTCCCAGCAATGTTCTTCTAAACAAAACTCTTAAGAGAAATCAAATGAATCCACCAAGCCATGAGCATAAAAAGAAAAAAAGAATTTCTTTGCAGTTACGCAAATTATAAGCAAGAAATTGAGCAGAACCAGGGACATAAGGCGTATTCTCTTTTCTTTTGCTTTTTTGGCTCACTGGTAAAAGGAGGGTGTTTTCTTCACGCCGTTCCCTAAAAGCCAGTGACAGGAGCGGCTCCGTGGCGAGACGCTGCGCTGCTTGCGCCCGCCGCCAGCCCAGCTCCGTTTCTTCTCTCGGTGCACAAAGAGCACCCAGAAACCCAGGGCGAAAGAGGAAGACTGGGGTGGAGCAAGTATCTGCCAGCAACGGATAGAGAGATAAAGTGTGATTTACTGGCTCAAATAAAGATGCCAAAAACATGTGGTGATTTATTTATTTTACTGGGAAAAGTGGATTCTCAATCATAAAATGATAACATAATAACAATGAACCCGACAGTAAGGACTGGAATATTAAACCTGCAAAACCAAGTTTGATTGGATGCCGATATTAACAGAATTAATGAATAAGCCAAACAGACTTCAATTACGGATCAGCAAACAAAACGTCCCTTGCTTATACCTGCTGTTTTCGACAGAAATCAGTGTCTATCTCTTGTAAATCATTAAAAACCAAATGCTCAATTAATCCTTATTTTATATGTAGAGGCCTGACAGAGGCAGAGTCCTATAGCCATACCTTTGCTTTACGAATCGAAGCAATAATGGTTTCAGAAAGCAGTCACACTCTATGAGCAGACAATTGAAGAGATTTAGTAAATCCCACTTTATAGAGCAGAGACTAATCGGAAAACACAAGCCAGTCAAATGTTTCTTATGAACTGTTGACACTATATCAATGCTGAATCAATTGGTGGCATTTACTCTGAGTGACAGAAAAGAAATAAATATTTATATCACATCACCTATATCAATGAACCTAGGCAGAAAGCTATTTCTAACCTGTCAATATTTGATTATGTTGAAGAATCATGTCCCCTTCTTTTAATGATTAATATGAATTCCTTATTAAACCTAAATGGAAACTACTAGAGGAATATCATTATGAATGCCTGAAAGCATCAACCGCCAAAAAATAATAAAAAATAATAACCCAAGCCATATTTAAGTAATGATAAGTGTGACTTAATCCCCTAAAAGGGGGAAAAGTTAAAGTTACAACTAGAAACCTATTTCCAGTTACAGATCTGTGACCAAATTTTGCAGAACAGAATGCAGCGTAACAAAAAGCATCTTCTCTCGACAGAAAGCAGTGTAATTCCTGTCAGACTGGGGGGAATAAAAGGTAGTAATTAATGCTTATTTTGAATTTTCTCTCTTTTTTTTTTTTAATGGGTTTAAGCAACATTTTTTTAATATCTTAATAAGGATTTTGGTTTCTCTCTTTATAAAATTCTACTACACAGGAAAGACCTCTGTAGCAGTCTATTGCAGAGGACAAAATGCTCATTTCTGTTACTTAGAACAAATAAAGTGTCCCATACAGCTCACGGACTCAATCACAGAGAGACAGCTACTCACGCTCAGTAGTTCCAATTTAAAAAAAAAGTATTAGTAATATTGGAGTAATTGTCAGCTTCATTTTAAAAGTTCCGAAGCATACTGCTGGTACTTACACAGTTTTGAATTATCCAGAGAAACACATTGTTGAGCTACAATTTTGAAGCATTAACAAATCTACCTGGTAGGAATCTGTGAATATCAAACTAAGCCTGCACATAAGACACGCTGACAAGCTTAAAAATACATTTCCAAGCTGTATTCAAAGGATTCAGTGCCAAATAGGCAAGGCTGCAACACTGGGCTGTTCGACTCGCATTTGAGAGGGGCACTCGCATCTATTAGCCCGCAATGTTACAGGTGAGACTGAAGGACAAGCGCAAAGACCAGCCTTTATCTTCTTGACACGCTCAACTACAACTACTTGATTCATGAAATGCCAATGAGGCTTGGAGAGGTCATTGTGTGAAGGCACTGAATACGCATCTGAGATAATTAAGATTTCAGCCTTCGAAACATGGAGGGGAAGTGAACAGCAGTTAAGAAAATCAATAAGAGTCTTTTATTTGCAGTGACACAGATGTCTCAGTCAATAGAGCCTAATAGGCAAGCTTGATCGCAATGGACAGGTGCCTGCCTCCAAGGCTATCAAAGGGCTTTCACTATGACAAACATTAAAACATATTTATGCTGCTGCTGAAGAACCCGGGATTCTTCTAAGGTGGTTTAATTTAACGGTGTATATTTAATGTCATTACACTACTGCGAGCCTGCCCGTATGTTCAGCTCAAAACGGGTAAGAAATGAGTGCTCCGTTAGTCCAGGACATTCGCTCGGCCATCAACTGTTACATTAAACCTTTCGCTTCTGGGTGCCACAGTCTGAATGCCTGGAGCAGGAAGAGAAAGTAACAAGACAGCTTTCTACAACTTTGTTTTGGGTTTTTTTGTGTTTTAGGTTGTTGTTTTAGTGTTGTGAGGTTTTTTTTTTTGTTTTTGTTTTTGTTTTTTTTTTAAAGAAGCTCCAACATAAGGTGATTCCAAATAGTACAGAGCGGTTCCTTGCAAGAACCTGCTAAATATTTAAGTATCTACTGCTCTAAAAAATACGAAGGTCATTCTAACTGAGCAGTTGACTTAGTTATTCAAAATTGATTAACTTTCTTCCCTGAAATTGTGGCAGCAGCGCAACATGTGTGAGGTACTTCAATCTATTTGGAGCTAAATCTGATTAGCACATTTTGAGAAATGGGAAGCAAATTGCTATGCCAATCAAAGTAAATCAGGACACATAACTCATTCATATCATGAAGGTTTTCATGGTCCCTCCAGTTCTGTATTAAAAGAACACATTACAAGTAAATGAGCAGTAAGCATCTCTCCACCTATTTGTGGTATGCCAATCACTGCAGCATTAGGCAGTAACGAGACGTGCGTGTAGCCAAGACTCAATTCAGTGCACCTACCTGGCCATTTGCAAGTATTTTCTTCAGCTCTGCGGAAGATTTTTTTAAGCTGAAAAAACAAGAGGCAATTCTTTTTAATGACTGTGCCATTTCACTCGATAAAATGAAGTGAAACCATAAGAAACAAGCCAGCAGGTTAAGTTCATGGTTACATATTCTAAATAGATTTAACTTTAGCGATCCTGACCGATGTTCAGTATAGCTACTCCTCAAACTGCAGACAGCAGAAATGGAGAAGCAATGAACATTTAAGGAAACCAATGTATTTTTCACCTTTAGAAACCTACACCTAGGTATTTTTAGGTACCTGACTATACTACCCTTTGAGATACAACCTACCGTTTGTCAGTTCAAAGAAGAAAAAGGGAAGAAAAAAAAAAAAAGATACCCTCACAGACCAGTTGTTTCAAAAAAACAACAGGAAGATAAGGTTCACATCTAGTTGTCAGGTGCCTTATCTTGTTTTAAAAACCCCTTAAGGCGTTACCCCTCTATAATTTCTATAAACCTGCAGCAGAAGGGGGTGCTGTCAATGATGCCTCCCCACCTCAGCTGACGGCAGCTGGCAGCGTGGCGAGCAGGTGAGTACAACTCTTGATTTGGGCATCTTGGCACCATGTCTAAATTGAGGGGGGTGAGTCCATGTGCATCCATTCCACGTCAGCTTGCTGCTGCAGTCCCTGTGCTTTTTTCAGGACAATCTACTCCTGTATCAGTAGCCTTACACCGGGCAAAATGACACATATTATTTATTTCTAGTAAGAGAACTTCAACAAACCAGAACTATCAGCTTGGTGTGTTCCGTAGGTAAAACTATGAATGGCTCCAAACTACTTCCACCCACTCACAAAACACTGCTTCAGCTCCTTTGCTGACAAACTCTGCTCCTTGTACGTTCAACACAACAAACTGCCCGGGTAGAAGTACGTCTGCAAAACTTCATCTCAAAGCGACATTCTGCTCTTATTACTGAAGTTAAAAAAAAAAAAAGTACAAAATAATATATTCTTGAAAGGCATGTGCACGTGTCTTGATCACAGATCATTATTAACAGGAACAGTGAAAACACAGATTTCCTATTTGGTGGCTTTGTTCTTTAATAGGCCTCTTGTTCCCACGACTACTTTAAAGAAAAATTAAGTTTTCCAAGGAAACATAAGTTGATCTTGTCATCTTTCATGACTAACAATTTGTGAACATGAAACAAAGAGAGACTTTCAATTACTTCAAAAACAAAACTCATAGTGCAGAAGGTTTCGGAAAAGGAATGGCAATTAACCACCAAATAAGGTGACAAGAATCTTCTAGAAACCTCATTTTCAATGCACTTTAAGAACAAGCTCAAAGTGCAGGAAGTACTGAAAGCCAAAGCACAACAGCGACAGAAAGCAGCTTTTTTTAGTTCAGCGGTATGATAGATTGGGAGGAGGACTGCAGTTCATAGAGACATTCAGATTTATTTTCCTTAAAGAGGAACAGGACCTTCCCCGTTGCAATACGCAGCAAATCTTCCCAAGGGATGGGGGCAAACTTTGCCAGAGGAGGCTGACACAGGGTATCGGCTTTGCTTTTTTACCTCTACAATTAGCAAAGCCACTACAGGGAAAAATCAAAACTGGTTTTAGGGGTACCTGAATGGGGCTACCCACTGCATCACAACTCCAGCACTGCCGCCAGCCACGCGGGGTGGCATGCTCCTCGCCAACGGGTAACCGTGTCACACCAGTCCCAGCAGGCAGAGACAGGGGCTGGGGGACAGTCCCACCACCGCAGCACTTCGCGGCGTGTGCCAGAATGGGTACCGACGTTTCACCGACTGAATGCGCTTAACGCAGTAGGACTGTGGCTTTGATCATGGTTCGTCTCTCTCCATTATATTTTTTCCAAATGCTCTCGGAGAGAAAAGGGAGCAGCGTGCTGATGCACGGATAAATGTAATATTATATGCTTATTAGAATAATAGAATAATTTAGCTTGAAAGGGACGTCTAGAGATTTCTATTCCCACATTTCAAGTATGCTCTTATATGAAGAAGACAGCCAGACTTTTCTTTCTTCCCCTTAAGAATACACAAGGGTTTTGGTTTTTTTTGTGTCTGTTTGTTTTAACATAGTATAATGACTTCCTGTAACAGTTCATGTAATAAAAGAGAGTTTTAGGAAAAAAACAGAAAGAGTTCTCTTGCTTTTTAAGATCTTAATATGGGTTTTGAAATCAGGATTGGAATCTAAAAAGAAAGATAAAGGAGATGGACTCCAAAACTTTGCTGAAACTGCATGGAACGGCAGATTTTTTGAAAATCAGATTGTTCAGATTTTTCAAAAATGATACCCCACAATAATAAACCTATTGAACTGGATATCAAATTTTAAAATCAAAGATTCCTGGAATGAGATAAGCAACAAAGACCTGAACATACAGGTCTTGCCATAGACAGTGATTATTAGAGCAACTAAAACAAATCTGCTCACCCACAAACAGTATTGCAATGCGTTTAAAAGAACAAAGCCAGCTGAAACACCCAGCAAAGACTTATTTCTTTGGTCAGAAAGACACCAGCAGTAAGAGTCTAACCAGATCCATGGATCAAGGGAATTTAGTCTTCCCCACTTCACTCCCGCGTGCCCACTAGTCACATTGCAGAAGTTATTCAACATCAAGCTTATCGTTGGTAACTACCACACACAAGGTACCATTTTGTTTTAATAAAAGAAAACAAAACAAAACACACGCTCCCGTTCTGGACTCTTACCTATTGCTTGGAAGGGAATCCGAGACTGCCGAACTGCTATTATTAGCAGACCCCGCTCGCGTATTTACCTGCAGGCAGGGAAAGGATCTTTATCAGTCGTTTGTGTTCAGAGGACACTATTCTAATTAACCTGTAATTTGCCATGAATTTCTCATTTCACTATGAAGGTTAATTAGCTTGTTGCTAGGCATGCCGATGGTTGAGGTCTCGCCTGTATGTAGGTTAGCAGGCTATATAATTCACGGACTACAACATATTATCTTTACATCTTAAACACTTAGTTAAATAATACAGAAAAAGAGCTGATACGTCCAGCATTTATTCTCATTTTAAAAACTAAACAATCATTTAATATATTCGTAGCCTTCTGCATTTCAAAACGGGTACGATTACAGAAGCAACGAGCATACCTGAATGAATCAAACAACCTAAGAGAATTTCATTGCAGTGCCTTCCACACATAGATAAATTACCGAAATCAAATTAATATGGTGGGGGTTTTTAAACTCTTTGAAGTAGTAGCAGACATTAGTTGATAAAATGAATATTAAGATTTAGGAACCTTATTAACAGAGGTTAAAAACAAGAGGAAAGGCAATTCCATTTTTAATAAAACTATATATAAAGATATCACAGCCAACACCAGCAGATGAATCTTCTCCCACCCTCTCAAAAAAAAAAAAAAATTAAAAAAAATCCGCTTGTCAGAGCTCAAGAAAGTGCAGTTTTATTTGACATTTCAATAAGTGGAACACAGCATTACAAATCCATCTAACTTTACTGAAACAATTATTGAAATTCGTACCTTCAGGCCATGTATGTTCCGTTTCCCAGGAGGCTTGCAGGCTGAAACAGTAATTGACTAAATTGTAGAACACATCAGGGCCATTTACAAATTTGCTCAAAATGAATCTTTTAAAAAGAAATGAGGGTGACACCAAAATTAGCAGAGAGAAATGATTGAAAAGTGCCTCACAAGACCCAGAGTGGGAATTACGAACCAGGATTTTTAACTTGCAGGAGTGAGCATTTATAAATGCTAAGAGCTTTCTGACACCATGTAATATAAATTCTAATTTCTGCTTAAAACACATCAAAATCAAGAGAACTGTTGGCTTAAATTATCAGATTCTTTTTGTAATTCAAATTAAAATCAATATCTTATGTCACTATATTTTCACATGCTGTATTTTTTTCTGGCATTTAGCAGAAATATTTGCAAAATGTATTTTAAAGGAATCGACTGCCACGCATCATAAATTAGTCATATTGTCAAATGCAGACAGTTTGTTTTAAATGTGGAAAAAACACGTCGGGGCCAACAGCAGTGAGTCTCAAGAAACCAAATACTGGATAAATGCAATGCACAATGCCACATTTTAGACACGGACGTACAAACGTGGCATCTTATTATGACGTCTAGGTTTACAGAGGGACACGCTGCTTGAGGAGAAAGTATTTTCCTAAAGTCCCTCGAACTATATATCGCCTTGTTCTTCCATTCGGTGGATGTGCTTTTGTCAAACGTTAAAGCCACAAAGGCTTCTAGCTACATGTTCCAGACAGTTCCCATTTTAAAACTACGGTGCCCTACAAATTGTATGTTAAAGGGCCTGTCACTGTTGATTGATTGTCTGAGGAGGGATGAATTTGATTTTTCTCTGTCTCTGATGCACATGCATTTCACTTCCATTTTTGACAGCAGGAAACAGAACTATTTATTAATCAGAAGGACACAGATGATAGTTATTAAACACATCAGTGAGGGCCACACCATGTGCCCTTAAATAACATTAGAATGTGCATCTTAAAGAAGAAAAATATTATGATTCTGTGGGCATAAAAAACCTACCACAAACCAATAAACTATTCTACAATATATGAAAGCATATTATATTTTTTCAAATAGATTAAAATCAACATTTTGAACAAGATATTAAAGCAATACCATTTGTACTATATATATTTGAATGGTATAGTCACCTTGCGTTCCACAGATGGCACGTGTATAACATAGACAGGAGACATGTATGTCTCTTGTTTATGTACACACGTACCCAGAGGTTTATTTTCAGTATGAAAAAAGAACTCTAGCTCTTACTACCTAGACAGCAACAATGCATTTTTTAAAACAATAGACAAAATAACGTGTTTTTTTTTTCCCCTTAAAGACCTTTACACCATCACCAAATGAATATAGCACAGCCAAGGTAACACAGGATGGCACATGGACATTTACCACCAGCAGGCTTTACGGAAGACACGAGTTTTCGGAAGCGGACTGGAGACGGCAACTGGGAGGCTTCCTCAGAAGTAGGAGAGGCGGAAAGGGAAAAGGACTCAAAGGAAGATTGGGCCGGCAAAGAAAGCTCTTCAAAAGGGAGAGCCTTCAATTACAGGCAGAAAAGCTGCACGTTACCGACGGGGCTCTAAACTCCAATATGTAGAAAGACACGACCAAGAGGGCACGAAAGAAAAGCACTTGTGCTAACAAAATTTGGGATGTTCATTAGAGAGGCAGGACAAGACGACAGAAAAAAGAACGCAGGAAAGCACACTCTCTTTGCTATTGCAGAAGAGCAGCAGCAGAACTTAGAGGCAGTCTGGGTATGAAGGAAGTGCAGGGTAGCTTTAAAACTGTAACCTAAAAAGAAAAGATGTCTTAAGAAGGTGATTTGGAAAGATGAAACAGCATTTCAGCTCTGAAGCAATTTGGAGTAAGTGCTAAGACACCTATGAGGAAATAGGAGCAGACACACATGTAGTCGAGGCAATGGCGAAAATGGGGAGCTAACACACGGTAATTGTATCCTCAGCAGCATGGAGATGAGTTCTGAACCTGTACAGTCAAAGAAGATTATCCTTGGATGAAAAGCAAATAGAAAAAGGAAACAGCGGCAGGAGTAGGAATCTATTTGGCTCGTTCTTCAGGAACGACAAAAGGAGAATCTAGAAGGTGGTTAAGCCTGATTTGTAATGTCAAAACATCCCTTTAAACACTCAGGCGTGCCAGCTACTGAGCACCTCCTGTCACAACTTCCTTGAACTGTTTGCTTATGGGGAAATATATCTAATTGCCTGGCATTTCCAAGAAGGGTCCCCCACCTACTAGGATCACCCACTCCATCAGCTTCTCCAAGCCACAGGAAAGCCTAGCATTTTATTTCTTGCAAGTGGTGGTCCATGGTTTTAGACGGCAGCGTGTACGTCAGTAACTAAATGGCCTTCTACAGAAAGAGGTTCAGGAGAAAGGCTGAGCCCCTCACAAGAAGCAGAAGACGGCTTCCCTCCTCAGCTGTCCTCGTACGCCTCTCGGGAGGGCACACCTCGACTGCTGACTGCCCGGGAGTCCTGCAGCCCGAATACCTGGGAGTCCCCCGCTCTCAAGCGGATCCCACTAGCCTCTACCATAAACAACGCAATCTCTGTCTTCCCCTGGAACTCAAGTCTCTTTTCCGTAGGAGTGTACTAAACTACCAGGAATCTCAGCCTCCTTTAGAGACCTTATTAGCATGTGTTTGAGAAGGCTGTTGGTTAATTGCCCAATTCAAACTTCAGAGAGTTGTAAGTAATGGAAGTCTAGAATGTTTAATTGGGAAACTCATAGTATGATTATTTGTATAATATCAGTTAAGTGAGAAGAGTTTAATTTTTAATTATTTCAATTAATTTATTGCTGGGAGATTTACTTGGAGAATTTAAACCCTATCCGTTTCATCAATTAAGAATCAGAGATTCAAAGGCTGGATAGTGAGAGCGTCTGAATGAATCAGTGGAATTATGTAATGTATTAAGGCTTTTTTTTAACCGTTATTTGAGTTCAGAGAGAGCAGTGCATTCCCAAAAACCTAACTAGCTGCCTACGGATTTTTGTTCAGGATGTAGATGACCTATTTTTTAATTGCCTCAGCCCACATAATTGATTACAACTTTCCCTGTTCAGGAGAACTATTAAAGTACTTGCGATCATTTTGATACCACTGCTAAGTGCCCAAATCTCAAATAAAATGTGTCACGGATAGAGCCTCTGTGACAGACACGCTCCCGTTTTCAACATGAACAATGACAGTCCGATTCCCCAAGTCTGTTAGACTGATTAATGATATTAGAAGAGCTTAATAAAGCCCAATTTTCCTAAGTATCCAAAACTTCACTTATTCATCTGCTTTGGTTTGAATATATGCAGAACCATCACCAATGAGTTTTTTAAATGTACATAAATATGTACTAGGCAAACTGAATCTTGTTAATCTAATTTACTCAAGTAAATTAGCTATTTTATATGCAATAAATGTAGTTTTCTCTACACTCCCTACAATAATGAATTCTTCTATCCAAATTAAGAGGTAAACATCATGTTATGTGCATTTAAAACTCCCGAAAACGTAACTGTTGATGAAACAGTTTACTGATATCATCATTGTTGATTAGAATTTGTTAAGCATTACCTCTTGGATATATCTGTAGAGGCTCTATTAATTGTCCATTTACTTGCTGTTCCATTACAGTGGAGTAATACTGCAAAGAGATTAAAGAAAGAGATTACTCAGTAATGTATGAATAGTAGTAAGAACACTCATGGATTGTTTAATTCAATGTATTTTACTTTAAAAAAAAAAAAAAACAACCAAATGCCGTAGCACATATCAGCCTTTAGAATGCCTTCTTACCATTTGCAATGCTCACACACTAAAGTGGTGGGGAGGAACATAAGCGAGGGGCTGCGATGCCCAGCACGGTACTGACTCCAGCACAGGGAGCTGTTAGTGGCTCAGCAAAGCAAGTTCCAGGCCCACCTGAAACCTGTGAATGCTTCAGAAGACTGAGCAAATGAAACATTTGCAGCAAACACAGCAGTTGCCACACCTGGAGATGCCGAGAAAACCAGTCAAACGTGGCAACAAAGAAATGCTGTAGATCTAGTCAAAAAACTGTGCAATTAGGAAAACTCCAAGGGAGAAAAGAATCTGGAAACTACCCAAGAATTTGCAGCGATGAAGCACAGTAAGGGCAGTCGGGGCCACATCCCACATAAGCTGAGATGTGGTGCATTCCCTTAAGAGTACAAATTTAACGCACAGTAGGGTATGCAAAACAAGAAAACCACTGCAGACATACTGAGACCTTGGACCACGGCACTCGGACTCCCCAGGGACTGCCAGGAGTGATCTGGGCAGGGCAAGTTTAGTCATAAAGGAAGGCCAAGAACGGACAAAAAGGGATATAAAAGCATCTGAAAACATCCCAGACCCAGGAAGAGAGAAAATATTTCATGTGGTATAACGAAGCCTGAGAAGTGGCACAAGGATGAGGATGAAAAGTGGAATTAAATCAAGAAATAAACATTTGGATTTAATAAATTTAAATCTTCATTAGCCTTTCATAATTGACCCTCGCTCCTGAGGAGGGGTGAACACTCACCAGACAGGACATTTAACATTACAATGCTGGGGCAGGAGATAGACCCTGTAACCCACGCGTCTCTCATCACAACGTGTTAAATAATGAAAGCACATCACAAAGCATGTTTCTTTTACAACCGCCGAACATCTTTGAAGCAAACACGCTGGCTGTTGGCCAGATCTTCATGGCATAAATCAGTGTAGCTCCACTGACTTTCATGCTAATTCTCACCAGCCGAGTGTGGTCTAAGACTTCAGCATGTCACTGTTACCAGGGTTCTGTGATACTATTACTCAAACTGGCAAGAATGGATGTCAACAAGAAAAAAATTCTAAGTCTCCACGAAATCAAACGCACGTATGTCACTCACGCCAACGGTTTCCCATAACACAAGCATTTTTCACTTATGCAACTTAAAAAAGACATAAGTTTATTAACTACCTGATGTTACAAAACATTTTTCTTTCCTCTTACAACGGGATTAAACGTGTGAACTATAGTAACCAGATGTTAGAGGGACACCAAAGTTAATTTATGCACAGAAGTTTTTCAGTGCTCCTGTTTTTCGCACTCGTGTCAAGAAACAAGAAGAAATTCCCTTTTTGTGAAAAAACTACTTTGAAGAAAATTGCTGAGGGTTTAAGGATCTGTCCTGCCACACCACCTGTGTGTACTTCTAGTACAACGCCTGCTGCCAAAAGCATTTCCCTCATAGAAAACTCACCATAATATTTTTAAGGGCGGTACCTCATTCATATTAGCGTACAAACATGTAAATCCATGTCTTAACACGTGGCGCATGCTTTCGCTGTGCTTCTACAAAGCAAAGCTATTCAACACAAAATCCCACTTTTGAAATGATCGAGGGGTTTTTTGGGAGTCAGGACTATCCCATAGACTTATTTTGTATCGGGGGGTGATGAATAACACGCCGAATCCTCCACCACATCCCTTCATAAAAACGTGTCACCAGTACCTAATAGTTAGGGAGCTGTGAAAGAATCTCCTGCTCCACTGGGGGCCAAAATTGCTCAAGAAAAACAAACTTCATTATCATTTCACTAGAGGCACTCTATGACCTGAAGACGCATATATATATATGCACAGTATAAACATCTAGTACATACTCTCTAGAATAATAAACTAACCCAAACATACATGAGACTGTTTCCTACCAAAAAAAAAAAAAAATAAAATAGGGGGAGAGAGCGAGAGAAGAAAACCTGGCCCTCTCCATTACTCAAACAGTGATGACAAGTAAATGAAATATCAATCATGTAAGCTGTCAACCTTTTGGGACGGCAATAACTGTTAACAAGTAGTCTGGAAAAATTGTCTGAAAATGACTTGTCCTCCACACACGAGCATTTGAGGTTTCCATGGAAAATTAAGATGCCAGTGGCTATTTGGAACATTGTTCAGGTATTCTTTTTAATGGAAAATTTGCCAGTTATTGATCCAGAGCATGTACCCCTTGCTTTCAGAAAGCTGCAAGCAACTTTCCAATCAGTGGCTGTCAAAAAAATTACTGCCTTTTTATACTGATACGAGACAACAGCTGAAGTGCAACTCCACTGCTGCTCAATGTCTGTCTTTAATTAACTGCAATGCACAACAGAAAAATAATTTTATTTACTATTCCACAATATTTGCATTGGCATAATGCAAAGTATTTCTGCATGTTCTAATATAATTCCAGAACTGCCCGAAATAACTTATTGGCAAGTTCAGAAACCAAAGAACCTAAAGATAAGAGGTCATGCATGATTCAGAACATCTTCCCCAATTATAGTGTAATACCTGCATGGAAGAGATCTGTATTCTCAGGGAATTATTTTTTTGTTGTTGTTGTTCTTAAACTGAAAGAAACCCCTCCACTTTGGTTTTGGAGAGTTGGAGAATACCAGCAGAACCGGAGACAAACTGCACCATCTCAAAATTCCTAGAAACAGGAGCTATTTAATCCCCCAAATATTTGTTGGAGGCCTCATAATACTCAAAAATGAGTATTTTTCTTCCCTGGTATATTCTTCAAGATTGCAGTAGATTCATTCCTTTACTTGTAGGCTAAGAACATCTGTTTTCTTATAAACATATCCCAAAATGACACCTATAGGATGTTAGAAAGTTAAATCATCGGTGCAACACAAATAGAAGACTAGTTTAAAACCGAAGGGAAAATTTTCAGAGAAGAAAAGCTGCTGAAGCAGAAAGAAGTCATTTACAGACATCCCATAATTTTTAAGGGAAAGCAGAGAGTTGAGCAATCATAACTCTAATGTACTGAAACTTTAACAGTAAGCTTGGAAGCATAGCAAAAAGATGACCTTACAAAGGCATGATTAATCTTAAGACTGTGCCAGGAAAATTCAAGTTTTCTAGTTTAACAGCAAAAATGGCAGACATTTTGTAAGGAAAATGGAGAAACACGAGGAATTCTAGTGGGGAAGCATCACCAGTGATCTAGGTATGTAAAATAAAACAAAAAAACTCCACCAAACAAGCACAAAATCCCCTTGACTGCAGCCAGATTTTTCTTCCTTTCTTTCACACAACTGTCTTATGGTCTTCAATATCAAACTGGTAATAGAATGGTTTCACCACGTAAGAAAACTGCACGAGAGGGGCTTATTTAATAAATCCCTTGAGTTTCAGAGAGATCAATCACCAGCATCTGGAACCAGCACTTCTTTCACCCCAGGACTAAGTCGTAGGCAATGACTAAGGTCTCTGACCCAGGATCTGCTAACAGACGACCCCGTGATGAGCATCCACCCCAGCCTTCCCAAGGGAAGGGCGCCGGGGTGCAGGAGTAGTACAGTCTCTGCAGATATCAAAAGGATCAGAATTTCACTGAAGAAACCTTCCCGGAGCCTAGAAAACATGAGCCGCCTTGAAAGGAAACATGGAGAATTTGACGTGTTAAGTTGACAACACCGAAACTACATCGTTTTGCCGAACGCTAGAGAATACGTGCCCAAGAGCGATCCATTAAGCAGAAACCAAGGCAAGATGTAGGTGATCCAAGCGCGTCCCTGCTCTGCGTCCTCTGCTAACAGGGAACAGATGAGGAGGACTAAACTCAACCAAGCCATTAAGTCCCACCAAAAGCACCTACGACTAGTACTACACAGGGCTTATTTCTGATAAGTTCCCAGTTAAGACCATTAGCATAGCGAGAAGCGCACTTTATAAGAAACCAGCATTCCATCTGGCTTAGAGAGAAAATACCCATTCGTTATTTTCTTGCTTATCAATTTCATTTGAAAGGAAATGTTAAATGATTTTTTTTTCACTTACATCTGCAACATGAAAGATACACTGAAGCCATATTCAAATTACTTTGTTTCAATAAGCAATGCATACTTTATTTCTCTAGACCGATTTCACATTTACAGGTATCCAGACAGAGATTTCACACACATCTATGTATATAAAGGCACACACAGACACACATACATCTCATATTAAAAAACAGAAGATACGTCTTTAAATCCTCTATGAATATTGAGCCTGCAGCTACAATGAAACTCTTCTGTTCGGAGGGGTGAAACAGTCTCCAGATGAAAGTAGATTTTGAAAAATTTTTAGAGCCCAGGGGTTCATTTTTAATGAGCCGTTACTTTAAGTACTGCATAAAAAATACAAGAAATTGATAGTCCATTTAGCCTACACTATACCTAATGCAAAAGTCATTAAGATGCATTATTCTTAATGTTTATAATATGATCAGTAAGTGTACAAGTCTTTTTTTTTAAAAATGTCAAGTATGTCCATATATCTCATGTCACATGGTTTTTAAACACCTACACTTAATCCAGGAATATTGCACTGTGAACTTAATACAGGAATATCGTATGGTGAACACTGCAGTTTATGTTAACACTTTGATACAAGTAAAAATACACAAACGGAAACTGATAAACACAGAAAATATCAGCATTTATTATACTGTACCTACATAGGATAGCATGGCTTTCATTTCTTCATCACTTCTAACAGTAATCCGATCACCATCCTCATCTTCATCTAACAAAGAAACGTATTACATTCATGAACAATGGAAGAAGGATATTTATAATTTTAATATGTCAGGTTTTTACAAGCAAATAAAAATACGAAGAATGTATTAAGCCAACTACACAGAGGTAACCAGGTACTCTGAAATAATAATGTATAATGACTCCAAACCTTAATTAACAAAGACCACAATTACATCTAAAAAGGGGGCACAAAGTGCTCAAAACTTTGCTCTCAACAGTTCTTTTACTGCCAGAGCCTCTCCAGAAGCTGAGCGCCTCACACATGCTATAACAACCCCCACCGAAACCCATCAACGTATTCTTTTGACACCGTGAGCAAAGTAAAGTTTTGAATGTGCTTCGATCCTCCCAGATGGAGTTAAGTTTTGGCAGTTTCTTTCATCACAATTACTAGAAACATTAAAATAAATAAATAAATAAGTAAATAAATTGTTTTCCTCCCACTAAAAAAAACTTCTGGTCTTGCTGTCAACCCTATCTCAACTCACCTGCCCTATGTCAAGTTCCTCGCACCCCTCTGCCCCCATCCCTGGGACAAATGCACGGGCATCTCGGCTCCTTCATGCCATCACAATGCTGGCTTAAAAACAGTAACTTACAAGCGGACACAAATCCACAATACTTATACAGAGAGATTTAGACAAAGGCAGAAGTTGGTGAACGAGCAAATGCAGTCTGTGTCTTTGTTCCCAGTGCAACTGCGGCTGAAGAGGTGGCAGGAGGCACGAGCAGCGTGACCGGGTGACCGCGGTTTTGTGGTGACGGCTCAGGGACAGCCACACACACATGGACAAGGCACTTCTGACCTAAGGAAAGAAGCTGCTGTAGAAAGAGAACCAGAGGAAAGGGAGCAGGATTCAGAAGGCTCCAGCAGAGCAAGGCATTCAGAAAGAATTAAGATGAAGATCTAAAGGAGGAATAGACTTTCCAAAGACATATGGCGGGATTCGGCAGGTGCGGGTTTACCAGGGGGCTCAATCCCCGCCATTAGCACCAGCTGGTGCAACAACACGCTCGTGTCACACACCGCAGTCACTGAGGCTCCCCGTGCCGTTCCTCCACTCCCACCGGAGCGGTGCCCACCCCTCCTCTCCTGCCCCGGCCCTCCTGAAAAGCTCCCGCACTGTCCCCCCTGGGAGAGCTGCACCGAGGGACGGAACAGAGCCCTCCCCTCCAAATCAGTTACCAAATGTTAATTTCTTTTTATTGCTCTAGCTTTGGGAGAGAAGGGAGGGGTTAATGATCTGTCTCCATTTTTTGCCTGATGCAATATAAACATCTTCCTTGGATATTTACTAAAAAAAAAAAAAACCCACCACAAAACACAACAAAAAACCAAACCCAAAGCAGCACACTGGTGTATAGCCCAGTTCCACATTTGTTTTTTTTCCCTTTGGACAGGGAGCACTTTGAAAGTAAAACAGCAACAAAACATCCAATTGATACCAAAGAAGGGCTGCCAAATTCACACGCCTTTTTGGCCAGAAAACATCTATTGTGGGGAATCTCAAACACATGGGCTCCTGTGAGTCAGGATATTTAAAAGGCCTGAGACACCCACCTCTTCCTGGAAGCTGATGGGGCTCAGTGTGTCAGGACACGTCCACACACACGAGGACAGACAGACCAGAAGAATTCTGCCCGTGCTCCAAGCCACCAGCCAGCCGGTCAGAAAGCCGCACGGTTACAAAGGAAAAGCACTCTGCCCAAGCTGACGCGCACCGGAAAACTCAAGGAGCAACACAGACACCGCATTTCAAACACCTACGAAATACCAAAGGGTGAGGACCTGGAGATGAGCAAGGGCATTTACACGGCTTCAGGACCGGAGCAGGTTGGCTCCTGACCAGCTCAGGATGCGAGCAGAGGGTGAGGCAGTGTGTCTGCCTGTCCCCATCTCTGTAGACGTGCTCCGATACATGGGCTCAATCACAACTCAACACATCCATATTAAAAAGTGCCATTACATCCCTGGGTGAAAACTTGCTCTTGCCCCCATTTTTGCAGAGAATCTGGGAACAGATCCGAGTCAACAAATCAAAATTACCCCAAAAAAAGACTTTGTTCATTTTGCCTCTGAAAAACTAGCAGGTAATTTTGAGGCTGTAATGAAAAAACAATGCAGAAGAGAGAGCAAAACAACAAGAGACAAATAAGAATAAAAAAAAAAAAAGAGGTAACAAACCCGTTAGAATTACACTTCAAAAATGTACTGGAAGAGAGCTATGGGACGCTGGAAATGCGGACGCTGGAAGAAGAACTAGATAGCACAGTGATGTCCTACAGAGCTTTGTCTCATGGAAATTTAACTGGTGAATTGCCAGATTGCTAAAACCACTTGCTAGGGTTACCAGCCTGCAGCAAGTCATGAATGATGAAAAGATTAAGAAGAGTTAGTGAGTTGAAACTGAATGCTTCCTTGCCTGGAAACATTTTAGGCAGAAAGGAGGAGACGTAAAACTACTACCTGGCTGAAACCCAAGCCCCAGTCACAGCGTGCAACAGAGTAAGAAAGGCTGAAGAAGCAGCTGTTGGAATAGCGAACACAAGGAAGACCATGCATCAACAAGAAGGGATCGGAGTGAAATGCAGAAGAGGGGAAACATACAACAGAGAGAGATAAATACATGGAGACAAAAGCTGTTAAACAAGCTTGGCCCGAGGGAACAAACTCAGCTGGGACCACCAAAAAATGGGGAGGGAAAAAAAAAAAAAAGCAAGCTGGAAAACTCTTAGAGCCCACTTGCAGAATGTTTATTAAAAAAAATAAATTAAAAATCACATATTATTCATTTTAAATTATTATTAAGAAATTAACTCTGTAGTTCTCAGAACTGCAAAATTCCTGATGGTGGTACAAAGAGAATAAATTAAAAATATGTTGATGAAAAGAAAGAAAATATTACCTGGCATTAAAAAAAGGCAAATCTAAAATAGCCAGTCAATGCCTGTAAAGAGCAAAAACAGCAAAAAAAAATAACATTTCTCATTTCTATGCAGAGATCCTTTGCCATCCTACCATGACATTTTAGTGGGCACAGCCCAAAAACCAGCTAGATATGACACATGGGTTCAGAAAGATTTTCAGGCTTCTCTACTTGCCTAGAGCACAGCAATACGATTTTCCAGCACATTAGGGAAGCAAAAGTAGAACCAAAAAATCCTACGTACTGGCTGGATTTTGCTAATGTCACTTAAAATGGAGTAAGAAATCCTCGCAAGATACCAAATAGAGTGCAGCAGATGGTAAACAAATATTATGAAGCAATCTTCCCAAAATCTGCAGTGTGTCACAAATATACAAAATGGCAGAGTTTGGATAAAAGGATCATAACAGGCCATATGCTGTTAGTGATTTTATTTGTAGCGATGTGTAATACAATGGTGAAATCCACATAAAGGTCCAAGAGTAGGAGAAGTGCAGCCCCAGGTAGGAGTCGCAATGGATGGTACACTGTAGATAACAATAACTAAACAAACGGTGGAGGAGCCGGCGCTGGATGGCAATTATCCACATCTGAAGAGCAATGAAGCAGGTGAGAACGAAGCTTAAGCCAGTAAAATCTAGGCACTTGATACGGAAAGAGTAACCAGAAAAATCACGCATCAATATACATAACATATTTTAGATGCCAGTTAAATGGCAGGGGAAATGGTTTTGTGCAGATGCAAATGACAGACTAGAGACACGAACTGAAAGCACAGAAGCAGATGTTAGAAGACACAACGAAATAAGTATTTCCAGGAAAGTTCTACACATGGTACCATTAATATGGGCTACTGCCCTGATTGCAGCGACTGCTACTGGTGCATGAAGTTCAAACAAAGCTAATGTGTGATGTGGGAGGTATGCAAAAAAAATATTAACAAATCATAAAAAAAAAAAAAGGCAAGGTCTGGAGCCTTGGTCTCTCTTTAAAAGTCTTGTTTTAAAAAGCAGGGCAGGAGAAATGTCGAGGCTACAGAGAAGTAACACTTACAATCTCCATTCATAGGTTTCTGGCGTTTTAGGAGAGAAAAACACGAACATATAAAAAGAAAAGTAGAAAGCTCTAAATAGTACTTGGAAGACCATAAAACAATGCTTCCTTTGATTATCTAGATGCAGAATTATCCATAAACCTATGAAAGGGGGAGAAATGCTAATAGGAATACAAGGCCCTGTCTTCTTGTGTCTGCTCTCTCACCTTCAAGCATCGCTACCTTACTCATATTGAGCACATCTACCCCCCTCCAGCTCCTTCTTGCTATTTAATCACTATCAAAGAAAAAACACAGAGATATGCAGAATAAAAAAATATTAATAATATAATAAAAGAATCCTCCTGCACTTGGAAGAAAACTCTAGCATGGCATCCTATTCCCTAAGACACAGATGTTTGACTCCCCTTTGCTCTCCAGATAAGACAATCCCCCAGGAATCCCTCCAAAAATAAAAATAAACAGGGTTCAAAGAATAGAGCTGAAATAGATGTTAGCAGATACAGGCCTAAACCTGCACTAACAATCACTGAGAGCTTTCCTAACTCAGCAAAAGCATAACCGAAGCACCTTCATGAGCTCTAAGTGCCGTTACGCACAACCCCAACGTCCCGTTTGCTCAGATCCTACACAGAAACTATATTCCCCGGCTTCTCAACCCGACCCACGTGGCCTTTTAGAATTTATTACTACTGGCCAAGTCTAACGGGGTGGCACTTTCCTGCAGCCCTCATACCTCCTCCAGGAGCTGCAGCTGAATAACTATTGACACCTCCCGCTCTCGCACAGGGGACAGAAGACGGTGTATTTAGCTTGAGCCCAGCAGAAGGAAAAAAGGAAAACTAAAAACACCGCAGCCCTTCTCGCAAATAACAGACATTTTGTTCCAGTGAAAGGAAACACTAACTTCTAATGCTGCTATATTTGGTACAAAATCTGTACCTTGTACCATATTTCTGTAAAAGCTGCTGCTCTTTTGGTTTCTTCCAATGGGGGATTAAAATTTTAAACTTAGACCTACAGGTACTTTATACTTTTCATTTAATTCGAGCAATACAATTGCAGTAAGGAGTAAGAGCATGGTAAGGTCATGCTGGTAATTAAAGCTATATTGTAGAAATATGCTCATTCAAGATGTGATTAAATAATAAAATATTGCTTAGTTCAGTATCATCATTAAACTTGCATTAATGCATAAATATTTAACTGTAACATATAACGAATGTAAACACTATTTATTTAAAAAATGTCAGCCCTATAATATGACAAAGGAGACGGTTTATACAAGTCATACTTACACTCAAATGCTGTTGTCGTTGCATCTGGCAAAACTTGACCGATGACATCCTAAAACGTAAAGAAGAATTAGCCATATATCAAATGGGAAATGCCTGAGATGATCTACAGTAAATCATCTTAATCACTCCCCAGCTGCAGGCTGAAGACTTAAAGACCTGCTACTCACCACTGCCCCAAAATTACAAACTTTTCAGCACACAACACAAATCAGTACAAATCATGGTGCTCTTCTCCCTCCTCTCCATGTTACCTTGAGGAAAACTCTTTTCTTTTCAAATAACTCAATCATAATTGCAAACAAGTCAGTGTTGTCTGCTCTTGCAGTTTAAAGAATCGATTTTGTCCGTAGGTTATAGAAAAATGTACATCAACTCATTGAGGTAAGTCATAAAAAGAGAGGTTTATGAATAGCTTTTTAGTTGAGAAAGCACATTTGCTCTCTCAGTCCTTCCGCTTACATCACTCCAATTCCTCCTCGCCACCTCCGAACGACCTGCCCTGGTCCTGCTTCCCACCACAAGGCAACCTCCTCACACGGCTCCATCTCCCACCCTGCCTGCAGCTCAGGAGCAACGGGGTAACAAACAGCTCTGGCCGGGTGTAGGGCTTCCATCCTAAATCAAAACACTCACTGTGAGACTGAACGAATTTTTCTTGCTTTCACTCCACAACTGCCCGGGAAAGCAGCGGGACCCAGCAGCCGCGCCGAGCTGCCTGCTGCTGCCTCCAACGCAGCGCTGAGTCTCAAGATGCTCTCCACGCCATCCAAGACGGAAAGTTTGGAGGGCTCTTTGTCATTCTTAATTGGAATTTAAACTTCTTCAAAACTTGGTAGACAGATTCAAATACGTTGGCTGCCCTTGAGGCAATAAGGTTAAAATACCCAAAGAAGTGGACGTACTATCCTGGAAGGCAATCTCCAGCCTGGCGTTATGACGATGCCATGCAATCCCTTTCCTAAGGGAGACGCGAGCGGCACATACACAAGCCCATCACAAAACACACACAACATTTCCAAGTGTTGCACATCTCTGATCCAAACCAGCATTTTTTTGTTAATTTTCCTGTACAACTAAATTGAGAGGAGGAGAGGTTTTTGTGGCTTGGTTTTTTTGGGAGGTTGTTTTTGGGGTTTTTTTTTGTTTAAGTCTTTGCACACAGCATTTACTCAAAATTCAGTGAAAAATATCTGCTCCGACCAAAGTCGTCCTGGCCTCCCAGGGTACGTGCTGTTGTCAGCCTTTGCGAGGCTGCTATATGTCATGTCAGGGCACGGCATAAATGCACAGCATGGTTTTTTCCTTCCTGCTGCCCGATTTCTCATGTCAGACAATCTCTCCACTGACAATGTCACAAAGTGATTAGAAATTAATGAACAACAATATTTATTGTAGTACGTACACTGTGAGCATCTTGGGGTGCTAAGCACCCCCCTGGATCAAAGCTTTAGTGATCACTGTCCTGTCACTTTTGTTTTCTCTATTTTTTCATTTAGTCTAAACCCAGGAAATTAAACATTCTGTGCAACGTCAGAAAGACACAATTAATACAATGAGAAAGCAGCAAAAGCAACCTAAAGATTGCCACAGATCCAACGAAAGCACATAGTATTTCTAAATCTTTCTCGTGTTATCTTTTCATTTTAGATGCTAAAATAACCCAATAGTATGTAATTTAAATTACTAATTGCATACAAAAAGACAAACGATGTGCAATACAGATTACCTAATGATATAGATTCTAAATTTGTGGAGCCAAAAAAGGAAAAAAAAAACCAAACTGACAAACAACACCAGCACACAAACCCACCAAACATTACCACGTTAACAAAAATTCTTCCGTTTAAATACTTCTCCAGGGTTTGACAGCTCTGTCGGTCCTCTGTCAAAAGCCAGCCAAGCTGTACCCTCTGTTCCTAACAAGAAATTAAAGTCTTGCCTAAACAGAAGACTGTGCTGTTAACTAATTATTTCTAAATTAGTTAAACATCGAAAATTCCTCAGCAAACACACTTTAATTGTGTTAGATTTAAGCCACTTGTAAAGTGTTCTTACGTGGGCACACAGATGCTTCCACTAAATGGATTTAAAAATTGTTTTCAGAAAAGGACCCCAGTTCTGGGGTATTTACAAACTGCATTTAAGAGGTGCGGGAGCCACTCGGAGACAGTTCTGACGGCCTCAAACGTCTGCTAGGACAAGCTCTAAGATTCCCAAAGCTGCGACAGCACTGGAACAGTGATGGTAAATTCTTTTTTATATATATTTTTTCCTATTCAGAATAACTTTTTCTATATATTTGGATTCTTTAAGCAAGTACAACCAAGCACAGGAGTTTAAGAACTACAATTATCATAAGATAGAGTTATGGTGTCCATAGGTAAAAAGAAAACCCTACCAACAGTCACAAAAACTTTGCTCTAGTCAACTTTCAGTATTTCTATTTAATAGATGCACCTGAGAAAAATCAGCCTCACATGAGGTGGGAGGGAGGGACACCACACCATTCCTCTGTTGTTACCACAGCATCTTCATCAGCCACGTAAGACTTCCACGCTCAAACATTCAGCAGACCTCCCAGTGACCCAAGCTTAAAGGATTACTCTAAATTTCAACGGATTACGTGTGATGATTTCCTACTATCACAACAGAGATCACAAGCAATAAAATACTGTGACTTGTAGACATTGTTCAAGTGGGCTCACACACACGATAGCTTCTATTTTATCTTACAAAACTGAACAGCCTCTAACAACGAAGAGGAAAAAACAAATAAACAGGGAACGGCAGCTGAAACAAGAACTCCATCAAATCTGCTCTCTAGAAGAGCTGTGGAGCACTTATCTCTCGGGCAAGAAAGCAGAAAATGTGAAAGCGCAGCCTTAAACAACAGTGTAAATATTAAAACCATGGCCCTCACTCCCATTTCAGTTAAAACTTATTTTACCTCAGTACGACATCATGAAGTTATCCTGAATTAACACCAAGCACTTAAACACTCCAGTGACAGTTAGGGCAAACGAATCTAGACAGCATGATAAAAAAAATAAATAAGCTTATTGTAATTCATTTAGTGGTGCCTTTAAAATAAATCAGTTTACTGGTAACTTACAGGCCTACAAAGCTGATATACACAGAATGTATTTAAAGTGACATTATGAAGAACAGCTTGTAGCGTCCCGTTTAGGAAAGTAATCAAGAAAATGCCTAAGCCAACGCATACAAGCAGTGCTGCTTCCACGGGTTAAGCACCGTCCTGTTAAGTCAACCCAACCACCAGCACCAACCTGCAGGTACCAGGTTTTCCAGTTGGAATACATAGTTTAGTACCTGTAAAGGCCCTTCCATGAGCCAGAATTAGAGCAGTTGAAATTTAAGTAATTTATCATTTAGAGCATAAAGCGTTGCACTGAGTATCAGACTCCTGGACTCCAACAGGTTATTCTATGGCTAAGGACAGGATATTTGGTGACTCTATGCCGCAGCTTCTTCTCGGAAAAAGGAAGATGCATGCCAGCCTAAAACCCTCCAAGGCTACACTTGTTTGTATTCACAATGCTGTTCACACTTCCAGGATACTATATTAATAAAAATGATTTTTAAAGAAATCTTACTGTTCTCAAAGATAATTTTATGGGGTTTCCTGAATAGAAAGCAGAACATGGGACCTACCTTAGCAGAAAGAACAGCCTTACTGCACAGTTAATCTAAGGCTCCCCCGAGCCCCCAGTTCCCACTGATCTGGAGGTATGCATATGGTTTTTGGAACTGGTGAGCACACATGCTTCTGTGGTTCAAGGCAAGATGGTACCTCCCATCAAGTTCCACCTTGGGCTGCAGGTACGTGGAGCAGGCTCGAGCCTGCTGTGCTCTGGACACCACCACATGGAGAGCTAGATCAGTCCTAAACGGGGCAAACTATGGGGATTATTCAGAGCTTGACTGTGCCCCAAACAGCAGGAGCTGAGAAAAAAAGGGGTACCTTGCATTCCCATGTCTTCAATTCAGAGATATGTGGACAACAAGGGAAACAACAGGGTTTGACTGGATTATTATTGTTCAGTAATTTACCTTCGTAGGGAATGTCTCAATTCTCCACGCCATCTTTAATAGACACTCTAACACATAAGCCCTCTATAATTGCCTACCAGGTGAGTGGAAATTACAGTGAAGGCAGAGGACAGCAGAAGACAGGGTCGGCCCCACTCCTGCCCTCCCCACCACACTCAGGGCTCCCCCCCAGCCACAGGTGGTGCCAGATCTACCACGCTTTAGTGTACAGAGCCCTACTTCATTTAATTTCTGCAGTTACCAGATAAATTAAGCGCACGTGCATACTGTGATGGCACCTCCTGAAAGACAATCAGTTAGACAAACGAGGGCCTTGAGACAGTTCAGACCTTATTAAACTTCTTCCTTCTTCTCTTAGCATTTCACAGTCCACAAGAGAGGATTTTTGACATGAAAATGACAATCATTGAATGATACTACTGCATGGCTGCACTCCCAGCTGAACACTGTCCTAACACCCGTCATCCCCACAGCTGAGATTTCCACTGACGGCAAGAAATGTGTCATCACCTACTGACTCACCATGCGTAATCCAACTCTCCCAGTTAGGACGGAGGTACTGCTGTCACTGCCACACTCAATGCAATAGCCTAACAGTGGGTAACTGAAAATTACCAACACGTATGTGACCTGATGCAGAAATCTATCCACTTTCACCCAACAAAGAGCTGGAACGTTTCAACTCAGGAACCATTCATATTCTTCTATCAGTGGGTGGAAACAGTTCAGTGTACAGATGGCTGGAGATGGATCTGCGTCTGCAGAGGAGCTGGGTGAAGAGAACCGCAGGCAATCTGCGGCAGCTGCACCTTCTCAGAACACTGTTAACACAGTGATCTCAACCTGCACCACGCAGAAGAGCGAACAGCACACGTGGCCACCCACCTGGTGCACTTCTTCATAGTCCTCTGCTGTGCTAAATGAAACAACTGCTTAAGAGTACGCTCCTTGCTTCATCAGCTGTGCCTGGCTGGGGCAGAAGTGCCTACAACATAGGCAATGGACATCACCAAACGTTTTGTGGCTGCCTCATTGTACAGAGCTTCCTACGCAAACATCGCAGAAGTTTGGGAAGGACATCAATGACCACTGAATGTGAGTATAACCACAGAAACTGGGATTTTGTAAGAAAAATAGCAATGTATGCTCCTGTTATGTTTAACCATTACCTGCTGACTTGACAAACTACCACAAAATGGGAAGCTCAACCCGCTCATAACTGGAAAAACACATTTTTAGAAGTCCAGTAGATCTGCCAGAGAGCTGCAAACAAACAACCAAGATAAGCATCAAAATCGTTTGCAGAGGGGGAAGAATGAGAAGCCTCCTCTTTTCTCTGTGACTTCAATAGCAATGCAGAACAAGACGAGCGTTCCATCAGCCAAGCCTGCCTGCAGTTCCTGGCCTTTGAGTGGGGATGATTTGCCCAAGTAAACTCGAGGCTTGCCGGTCACAGGACCTGCCCGTCTAGTGGTAGGAAAAATGCCCTGCATGACCCCTTATATCGCAGTCCCTCTGCTTTGATTTGTCATGCCTATTCTGTGACAGATTCCCTATGTAAGTGCCTCCCTAAACATATTAGCAGTGAAAAAACAGAGTCCCCACCAACCTGAGACATGCCCGACATGTCCTCCCTTAGCCATTCACTTCTTCCGCACTTAGAGTGGTCACAGCTCTCAGGAAGCATTGGTTCCATGTGACTGGAGATTACTGCAGCTGTTGATGACTTTGGGTGCTCCTGAAGGTCCCATATTGTCCACTGACCACTTCAGATGTCAAGGGCTCTGTCAGGCTCTCTTCTCAGCACGCTGAAGGCAGTTATTCAAACTCCTCTCAGCAGGGCATGGTTACGGGTATATCACTAGACCCCAGTTAAGTACTTGCCTTGATACAACTAATAATAAGGGTGAAGCCTATCGAGCTACTTCAACAGCTGTACCATTGTACTTCTGCTTACTTGAGATCTGGCTCCAAAAGGCGTGCTGGCTCTTAGTGTTGTATCACAACTGAACATACAGGTTCATTTTAACTTCAGGTCAAAAAGTCATACACTGGCCCCAGCTGCAACCTGATGGAGCAACTGCAGGAGCTACAACAGAAACTGTAGGTGCCAAGTCTCACATGCAAGACACGGTCAGACCAGCGAGTTAGAGCTGTGCTGCCTGAAGCCCCCGCTAGCTTTAGACACCAGTCCCCATACCTCACTGCTGCCCCAAACGAAGACTCCGGGAGCACGCGCAGGGGATAGGCTCAGAGAAAACCATAGGCTGCGGTTCCTGCTGCATACACAGTTTAAGCTTCAACAGCACTTTTTTTCAACCTACTTGTTAAAAGGACTACACAGCTCAAGTTTAAGGCCCACATACACCCGGCTACTTTTATGCTGAAGCAACAATGATGAAAACTAAAAAGCAAAATGGTTTCACAAAGCTATGCCCTCCACCTGACAACATTTCTTTATTTACTTTTAAGTAACACAACCAAACTTAAATTTCCGATAATTCTAAAATGCCAAAGGATAGTCCAAACATCAGTGATTATCCCACTCTGTTTGGGGAAAAAAATGGGAAACACAAAGCAGAATGTGGAGTAAACCTGGCTCAGCTCTGCAGTGCTTGTCTGCGAAGGATAGAGCGGGTTTGTCCAGGCTTGCTGTGTAACCACTGGAAACTCACAGGACTCTCCAAGGGGGAGCTTCCCCTTCCAAAAACCCCACTGATCTGTCAAAAGTTCTGCTCCCTCTCCTACACCTATGGAAAGTCTTGCATAATGTTAAGTGTTAGGAAGAATGAAACCTGGAACACCTGCCATCGCTCCAACTGCCTCTGCAATCTTCTATAGGCCCAACATCGAACATTTCCCAGCAAATCAACCCCTTAATCCCCACACGTCTTCTCAGTAAGATGCGACGCATTGGAAGAGATCTGCAGAACCTCTCTCCAATATCAATAACAAGAGAAAAAATTAAATATGCACATGATCTGTGGCATGGGAAGATTTTTCTTTAGAGGGCACACGGAGTCTCTAGCAGAGATGTGTTATGTAGGAAAGATGAGGGCATCCTGAAGAAAATAAGTACGACCTACACACAAGGACTAGATTTTAGTTTGGCCTAAGGATGCAATTAAGAATATCCACTGCCTGAACGAACAGAGGATCCTTGTATCCTCAATGTGCAGATTGGCAGAAAATAAGGCCAGGGCTGAGGGCTGTTTAGGGCAAAGGAGGTGGAACAGATACATCACCAACAGCAGGTACAGCTACCGTCCATGTGCAGAGCGCACAGTGACCGTGCCTGAGCCAGGCAGGCACTAATTTCCAAATGACAACTTTTTAAATCGCGCTGAAGCGATGCCCTGTGACCGCCCCAGCGCGCCAAGGCGGGCAGGCCGGGATGCGCCATGCCCGGCGCTACTGCACGGTCAGCCCCCCTCGTCAGGGGACAAACCCCTCCGGCGACCTGAGGCCACCGCTCGGGTCCTCCTGACGGCTTCGCTGCAAGCGGGTGCTTATGTTCCCTGCACACGAGGGCAAAACCCCCCCGAACTGCTGCACCGGCAACACCGCCCCTGAAGCATCAGGGCCCCGACGCCGCCCCAGGCCCGTGTTTTTTGTCAGCCTCTGCCAGAACCACTTTCGCATTAAAACTTCCTTCCAGGTGCAGACACCAGGCAGCAAAAAGCCCATCCCTAAAAAAAAAACAAAACAAAAAAAAAACCAACCAAAACCCCACCACCTTTCGCCTTCCAGCGAGGTTTTTTGTTACCGCTTTCCCCACCCGACCCGGCTGACGGAGCCGCGGACCCCGCCGCGTCACCCCCGGCCACCCCGTCTCCTCCCGGGCAGCGGCCGGGGCCCGTACCGGGACGGCCGCCCCCGCCGGGACTCACCAGCACGTCCCTGAAGAGCAGCTGAGGCGCCGAGTGAACAGTCCAGTCGACGGCCCCGCCGTCGGGGATCCTGATGCGGATCACCAGCGCCTGGCTCTCCATGGCGCGGGAGGGGCCGCAGAGCAGCCAGAGCATCCCCGCCCCGCCGGGCTCACATGCTGCGGCGGGCCGCGGCCGCTGCCGAGCAGAGCGGGGCCTGCGCCGCCCCGCCCAGACCGCAGGAAGGACTCGCTGCCCCGGAACCAAAACGGAGGGCCCGGGAGGAGGGAAAAGCGGAGGAGGAGGAAGAAGAGGAGGGAAGGGAGGCGGCGCCATGTTGTGGGAGGAGGGAGCGGAGGCGACGGCCGCCGGCGCCGTGACAGCCCGCCCCGGGGAGCGAGCAGGAATCGCTCCGGAAAGCGCAGAGACACCGATTTTCATTCCCTCCCCCTCACGCCTTCTGCTTTTAACAGGAAAACCACTGTTGAGACAACAGTCAGAGTCAGGCTCGGACTCCTGCTTTAATTACAAAGTGTGGAAAGTGCCCAGCGCCGCCGGTCTTCAAAATACAGGGTAATGAATTGGAGTCCCTTCCAGTGGCCGCTTCCCCTTAAGAACTCACGGGGCTTTTGTCTTCAGGTTATTCCATCTAACACACAAGAACGCACAAGGAAACCAACCTGCGCGTGGCCAAGGCGCGCCGTCGGCCCATGGCGGCTCTCCTCAGCGCGGGGGCCCGGCCCGGCCCTTGCAGTGCCACGAGGCCCAGGAGCGACGCGGGGCGCAGGAGCAGGGACAACTCGGCGCTCCCCGCATCCCTGCTGATGCCAAAGCACCGTCTTGGGGCGGTTTTGCCAATAGCTGTCACACTCTTCACTCATTCTCCAGATTACAGAATACTCAGCTAAATACCTCCCGTGCTGACATCCGGGTAAAATCCTTTCATCGAAGAGTTATCCGAAAATCACCCTTAAAATGTTACATCCAACTTCCTCAGCAGCAGCAAGGAACGGTTCTGTGTTGGAGCGTGACGGTGATGTCAGCTCCCTGCCACAGTCACAAGCCACGATACGCTACGTGCAGCTTTGTAAAAAAAGCTTTTTGCCTGACAGAAGTCAGAGGGAAGGCTCTCTGCTCCGTACAGGTCTGCAGCACAAAACTTCGCGGTTCTTTTTAGCAGAAGAGCGTTAATCTCAATCGTAGGCTATTGATCTGTACGTTTTATCACAATCTCTCCCATTATCATACATGACAAACTACACTATCAATTTAGAGGGGGGAAAAATGGAAGGTATATTTGATTTCATTCCTGAAACATCGTCAAGCTTCCTCATACTAGAATTTTACATTGTTGGAGCTTTAGAAGAAAAAGGATCTTTCAATGGCCATTAGCAGAGATAAATTCTCTCTCTGTTCAATAACTTTTTATAATTTAGTTCCTACACTAGAAATTAATAGAGCCCCAGCTCCTAAGTATCTAAGGGACCGATGCTGCCCACACAGACATCTTTCCGTTCAAATGAACCTTTTACCTGCAGTCCCTGTATACCTTTCAGTCAGGTTCATTTCAATCAGATTCATTTTCTATTAAATTTTAAAGAATAGGATACAAAATCATAGAATTTCTATGGAACCGCAATTTTTCTAAAATGCCTTTTTCATTTACAAGACTATGGGGAAAACCAACTCAATCTGCCAAATTTGCATGAATATTATGTAGATTTTCCGGGGCTAATCATAACCTTAATCCCCCATTCTGATTTGTGTTGATGCAGCTGTAATCAAACTTAAGGGTTTTTCTGTCTTAAGAAGTACAGCACATCAAGAACATGTATCTTGATACAGGTTTGGTTTTGCCACGTATTTCTTTAAAACCCATGTTTCATAAGAAATTTTCATTCCAACTATACCAACATTTGAAACAAATAGTAAATACTTATTTTGTCATCCTGCAGAATTGCTGCTATAAGAACAGAACTTCACCAAAATCTATTTTTATATTTTTCCTCAATGATGGGGGAAAATTTATGTAGGAAGAACACAGATATTTTTTAATATGTATCACAAAATATTTTTAAAGTTCAGTATTTGACCGCCCCAAGAACCTCCTCTTTAAAAAAGTTTCTGACACAGGAAGTTCAGGAATTCCAGAAAGCCACAGAAAAAAATAATTGAGTAGTCTGATTTTCTCCACTGAATCCAGATGACATGCTGTCAGCAAGAAATATGCATGGATTTCCTGTTTACAATTACATATCCAAAGTTACTGTCTATCCACAATGACATAACATTCAAAATCTGCAAAGGCACAATATATCAGTTCTTTAAATTATGGAAGGATCATGAAACCCATGACTGCTATAAATTCTGGTTTTATTTGTGTGGGGGAAATACCTTCCATCAGTGCCACAGACTTCCTTCCAGGCTGGTTTTATGCTACAAGCGCAAGACCAACTGTCTCACTGCAGTCTGCTGCTGCTCTCTGCTGCTTTCCACTGCGGTTAGAGAGGACAGAGGAGATCTGGAGATGGCCACGTAAAGAAAAAAAATGTTTGTTTTCGAGGAAAAGATGAATTGTTAGATTTGCCGTGCTGCGGAATCTCGTGGGAGTACCGGTGAGTGGTTGGGAAAAAATGCTGTACCCCACTGGTTGCCTGGAACATGGTTAGCATGATAATTTGCAAGGCCCTCAAAAGTAAGGAAATAAGTTATTACTTGTTTCCCTCTCTAATTCTCACCGCAAAGGAAGTTATCTAACACAAGTCATTTTCTATCTTTTCACTACCGCAGACACCACATAATGAAGTTTTGAGTCCCCCTACCAAAACTGCATAAAAAGGAGGAAAGAAAGAGACGGCTCTCCTGGCCCTGTTCTTGAATATTCCTGTTCCAGGACCTGTACCTAGGAGCTTTTCCTTGCCACTGGCGGAGGGATGTGCGAGCTCAATCTCAGGAGTGAATCGGGCCAATGCGGGTGAAAAATGCAGTGCTTAGAACTTACATAGTCCTCTTCACACAGCATTTGACATACATGCTATTTTTCGAATAACTCTTGCAATATGCCCATTGCTAACTATTCAGTGGAAACAAAAGCAAGTAAATTATGGCGATTGCACTGGGCCGTATCAGGAGTTGAAGTGCCCTACAAACCAGGATTAGGACCCAAAACTAATTTCCTCAAGTCTTGTGCTCAGACCGTTGGGTAGAAGGAAACGAGGCACAGGAAGGAAGCTGAGGATAGAGGCAGACAGTCCTACGTTTTCATTATAGCTCCTACGGAGCGTCTCTGGGAAATTTTAACCTCACTACTACTAGAATTCACATCGGAATAGCATGCATTTACCATGTAACACACTAAATAGTTAACACTTGTTAGCTATGTGTGCTAAAAGCTATTCAATGCTTTAACTTTTAAAAACATTTTGGAATACTGTATTAGTAGTACTGCACTATATTACATGTAATTCAATATCGTATAAAAAAACAGAGGAAGCAGAACCGAAGTGCCAGCCCTTGGTTCACTAAATTCAATGTATGATCTCTGCTTGCTCCCTGTACCCGTTTCTAGATAGGTATCACACATAACAAAGGATATACTCTTCATTTCCTAGAGAAAATGGCACCTGATCATTGCTTTAGTAGCATATGTTTTCATGTTTGTTTGGGTTTTTTTAAAACAGATTAATACATAACTTTGAATGTTGATAAAATAACAAAGGTGAAATTCAGCTTTTATTCCTTCCCACATCTTCAGATTGCCAAATGAGTGCAGCAAACCGAATTCCCTTAGGCTTATGAAAAAAGTAGGTCAACAACGTCCAGACTTTGCAAACATACTCTTCTCTAAAATGCATCTCCCAGGAAAGAATCACCCAGGTGTACCTCCTTGATCAATACATGTATAAATTAAGATCCCATAAAATCTGCATTAAAACTTGGAGAAAACCAGCTGTGTTCCTTCCACGCCTTCCCACTACCCCTTGCAGTCACTTCACACGGCAAAGGATTGTTTGTGAACCAAATACCAAGAAATAAATTGATCTTACTTTCAATTCAGTGGGAGCAGAATCTGGCCTCAAATAGATCTTTTAAAACTCTTTCTCATAGTAAACTCATCTTGAACTGTAAAAAACCCACAACCCTGCAAACTTACTTAGGCTGAATTATCAAATATTTAGCTCTTGCTTTAAATTGTGAACAAGTTTTGAAATAAAGCAGATGAGAGGCATGTTTTATGTATGTTTTAAAGGCTAGGTATGAGACACAGTTACTGAAAATTTACAACGTAAACTATAGCGGTTGGATTGAACAAAAATGGCTGTGCATCGTTAATGATGTTACTGTACCCCATCAGACCAGCTTCAGGGGCTGCATAATTGTTTTTCTGTCAACCTATAAATTCTTGAGTAACAACAAAATTATTGTGATTTTTCTTACTAAATAATTCATATATCACAAAGCATGTATATAACCAGGCCCATGAATCACTAAGCATGTAACAATCATATCTAATGGTATTTCTTCTTGTAAGAATAAAAATAGGTTTGACTTTGCAGTATTTTATAATCTTGTTCAAAAATTTCAAGTGTTCTTTAAAAGTGGTCTATTTTGAAATTTACATTTTAAACTTGAAAATTTCCTTGATCAGACTTTTTGTCTGAAGGATTGCTTTTCATCATGTTTTACAGTTTTAATTCTATTAGGATTATTAATATCAGTGAAAGTAATAAATTGGTTTTATAATGAACTAGAACAGGGCTCATAAACTGTGCTTAAAGTGATGCAATTGCTAATAAAATCACTCTTAAGCCATATGTATTCTACCTTACCAAGCAAAGAGCAACCATAATGCATCTAAACTGGCTAAATTATAACAGAGTATTCCATCATTGGAATGGACCATGGCCTCCTCCGTATTTTTTTAAATGTTGAACAGATATACATTTGATATCTGTTCAGATATACAATTAGACAACCTCGTCACTAAAAACGTTAATCTGGATCATTTATAACTTGAATTCAGACAAAATCGTGATCTCTTACAGTCTGCTGCAAAAAGCTCTCATGCTACATGGATATCATTACTTTCTAAATACATATTGCAGTGCATTTGCTAGAAAATTATGGTGTATTAGCATAAATAATTAAGGTTAAACTACACTCATCTATGAGTAACAATATTTTGTGATACATTAGGCCTCTTTATTTCAGCTGCACTTATTCACTTACTAATTCACAAAGGTCAGTAATTGACATCGAGTGTCCCAATCATTAATGCAAATTTTTATGTTGTACTGCACACATGCTTTATTTTAAAGACTTAAATGCAAACACAGTAATAACATCTTGTTCTTTTCTAGAAATTAAAAAATTCTTTTAAATAAACTTGGAATATATTAATGACAATTTTTATTCTACGCTCCCCTTGCTGTAATGCCGAAGCTGCCACTGTTTCTTAGGTATATTTAAACTGAACAATTCAGCCCAAGAAAGCGTAACATGAGATCTACTTCCATAAGTATGTACATTTTAGGAAGAAATTGAGACAACTTTCAGAATCATTAACTAACTTTTCTGTAGTGAACATGATTAAGGAGTTACAGCGAAAACCAATTTAAATTAAATGGCCAAAGTAAATAATATATGAAGCAAAATCTTTCTTTCAGGCAAAGTTGATCTAAACCAAAGGCCTAAGGGCATTCAACTATTAAGAAATACCTACGTTTCATTCAATAACATGCATCAGGGAGATCTAAGATTATGGTTTGCAAGGAGATTTAGACATAAAGGATCATTTTACTGCTATTCTTGAAAAGCACTATTTAGTCAAGTCACACTTTTTTACTTTGTTTTTCTTGCCTATAGAATGATTCCAGTAAATTCTGTTTCATCAGAAATTTTAAATCTGCCCCTGATAAAATGCAGTAACACTTCCCTTTTGACTGCTGGAAGAATGAACTTGGATTCCTCTTCTCCTATTCTAGAAAGCATTAGAAATGGGAGTATCAATAGGTTTGAGAATACTTACAGCTGAAGAGTACCAGGCTGAGGCAAACAGCTTCTTGAAATCTGACATTATTTGCTCATTCTCAGTCCCGTTCTAGACATCCTTCCTACCAAATCCATCCTTCTCCATCCGAACACCACCCAACCCTTCTATTCCACTGGGGCTGTCTTTGCTAAAGTTTCTCATTTGCTCAGTACATTTGTCAGAGAATTAACGTTTCCTCCACTCCATTTTCCTGTAGGAGCTCCAGAAGTTCCACATCATCATTCCCCCTCCCTTCAACTTCTTTAATCTCAGCAGTTCAAAAAAAAAGAAGAAAAAAAAAAAAAGAGTAGCCTTTCTCTCTGTTGATGAGTAATTAACCAGCCTTCCTACTCCACCGCTGCAGAGTTGGAACCGCTTTGAATAAGTAAATTAGCTGATACCTATGTACTTTCTCATAAGAGCTCAGTAAGTACTGACAGTTTCTTTCAAACGATTGACTCAAATTATAGTTATCATTTTCCAGATTTCCAGTATTCATACTGTTGGTGGAGCACAAGTGAGCCAGGCAAGCCTAAGCAGGCACGCCTGGGAGCACAGACTTGCATACAAACACAGGTACATCGCTTTGTCAGACAGATCTGTTGTTAAATTTGGGATACTGCTTCGCGCTGCTTCGCAGGAGTCTTGAGAAACTGAGATCTATTCACGCCTGCCAACTTCTGCACACAGAGAAAGCAAAAATATGCAGAATATGAAAGAAAAAACCCAAAAGATTCTACCTAATCCTGCAATGCACTCAGAATTACAGTAGGTCAAACACGCAAAGCAAGTTGAGGATGAATTTAACTTCTGCTTAAGTCAATGAAAGGCCATTTGGCTCCAGGTTTCTCTGAAGACTGGAGAGAAGCACTGGATATCACTCCAGGGAAAGAAAGGGCATCAAGAAGGGGACTCAGCAACTTATTTTTGAGACAATGTGAGAGTACTAATCATAAGCAATTGGGAATATCAGTCCTTACTAATGTATAAATCTAGTATTAATTTACATTGGAAAAATAGTTAAGAACTTCAAGTTGAAACTGTGTCCATCTGAAGATTAGCAAGTAGTAAAAAGAAGTGCTGTTATAGATAAAAATGGTATTTCACAGAATCATAGAGTGGTTTGGGTTGGAAGAGACCTTACAGATCATTTAGTTCCAACCCCTGCTGCCATGGGCAGGGATGCCTTCCACTGGACCAGGTTACTCCAAGTATTTAAGTACTTAAATATTTCAGTACAATGAGCTGCCTAGAACATGTTTGCATCACTTGTCACAAAACTTCATTAAAACAAACATAAAAACACCCAAGTGTTACCATAAGTTGGAGGAGTAGACAATAACAGAAAACAGTATTTCGTGGGGTACTATCATTAGTGCTACACAGTCTCTAGTGAAGCATTTGTCAAACATACAAAAAGGTATAAAAGTGAAATATAGTAATTAAGACCTGGGTTTTATCGATTGTGTGGCTTAAGTAATTTTTCACAACAAACATAAGATTTAATAAGTATAAGTAGTTAAAGATCCTGACTTGGCTGTAGTCATTAGCATGTAATTGAACTGGTAAAAAAGATCAGTTAAACCTATGTTGATTACCACCTTATCTTTGAAAGGCAATTAAGGACCTCAATCATTGCAACAAGATTTGATTGTGCAGCCTTTATTGGACATTGATCTTTCAGCAAAGCGCAGTTACATTTTCCATTAATTTACAGTAACACAGTTTAACTCAGATACCTGAGACCATTGACCTAGGTAAGATGTAATGCTAAGCGCTCGTTTAAGTCAAGATGCCCCCAATAGTCATTACTGTTTAAAGAGACTGCTACAAGAAGTAGCTACCTGATCCTCTGGGTTTAGACTAGGGTTTCATTTATCTGAAGTAGTTGTTAAGTGAGGTGAAACAAAGCCCTCTGCCTTTTTATGTCATCTCTCACTCATTTAAACATCATTCTTGAATACAGTAAAGAGATAATTAAGACTTACAAGATAAACTACATTTTATTTCAAATGGAAATGGGGCAGATCAAACCCGTAAAAAGTTAGAAGGGTCATTTTATAGTTCAATCATCTATAAAAAAAAAGTATCAACATTAGTATATGTTGCATACACAACATACACAGAGTATGATACATTAAAAAAAAGGAAGCTGCTAATTAAAACAACTACAAATTAATTATTCTGGACCAGAGGAATAAACAACGCCTAGTTCCCCACAGGGAAGCAACAGGGTTACAAGACAACCTGAAAGGGCCTTATAGGCAATAGACGGCAGTTCAGTGCTACACATGCAAATAATGCATCTTTGAACAATTAAATTGCGAGAAGCTCGTCTTTACAGCCCGCTTCAGGGACACTCTTTAGTTCAAGCATTTGGACTTCTCCGCAACAGAAGACCCCGCTTTCCTCATACAGGGGTGTCCCTTTAGGAGCCGACTGCCTTAAGGCAAGAGTTTATGGTGCTGCAGGTTAGAAAGGTAAAGCAGCAAAGGTTCTGCTGAGAACTACACGCTGCGTGCTCATCCTTGCTTGCCCTTCCTGTGTTCCCCCAATTTTGAGACAAGTTGGTATGATCTTCTTGGCCCTTAACATTTCCATCTTGCATTCAGGCCAAAACTTAAGATAAGCGATGAAAAAACATGCTAAGAAGTAGGTATTGATAGTAAGAAGAGAATGAAAGCCAGATGAAGTTATTTTACCTATGGTGGAAGACAAGCAAGTAGGTTTATATTCACTTTTGAGAATTATTTTTGTCATGATTTAATAACTTGAGTGTTATTCCTTATAAATAGCGTATTTTCCCTCTTAAGTATTGTAACGGGTCACATACGAGCCTTAATGAAATGAACGAATTATACTATATTTGCACTCTGCCCTCAGACATCTTCTAGTTCATCCTTTAGCATGATCAACCTCATAAGAGCAAGAGGTCTATTGATTTTCATGTAATACAAGAAAATATTACATTTGCTTAATTGTTACACAGTGAGATCATTGAACAAGAAATCAAGTCTCTATTTAATGCTGCAAGCAGCACAGAATTGCAGTAATCAATAGGGTAGTTTGTCAAAGATGTTCTCTAAGGAGACTTGCCCATCACCATATGGACAAGGAGTCGTGTTGCCTGCATTTATTGAAAAACAGGTAAGCAAAGTCAGCAGTACACATTATCAGAAATCAAACAAGCTGCAGTGAGTGGAGGTGCAACTCCAATGAAGAGCTGTATTTATAGTCTGGTAATTAAAAACCATTTTATCAACTCTGCATTGAGACTAAACCTTTACAGCAAGATATTGACCAGATCCGTGGCAATGAATGAGCAGTATTTGACTTTAAACTTATGAGCTGCAGTTATTTAACTTTATCCAATACAGTGAAAATCAGTTCTAGAAAAATGCTTACAGTCATTATTAATGAGGCTTCTTATAATACTGTCTCTCCATCTCTGAGACCCATTTAACTTGTGTCAAGAATATTCTCCAAAATTAAATAGAAGAGTGCAAGCACTTCTCTAATTAAATTGTTATTTAGTGTTGCTTTTAGAAAAAACACTTGTGTTGCTTCATTAAGTGGGAAACAGTTCCATTATCTGGAATTAAGTAAAAAAGTATTTAAATGAAATTATACAGTAGTCATAGCTTGATAATAATTTATTTAGGAATAGCGATTACCCTCCAAAAACAGTACCTATCCATTTTACATTTATCTTCCTACTTATGGAAAACAGAATAATCAACATACATCACCAGGCGTGGGATTTGGAATAGACAGCATTATTTCCTGGCACTAAAACTAAGCGCCAGTAATGTATCCTGTACAGGTGTCTCTGTTGTTTGAACTTACTATCCAATAATTCCGTATTTC
Organism: Rissa tridactyla; assembly: GCF_028500815.1. Classification (NCBI taxonomy): domain Eukaryota; kingdom Metazoa; phylum Chordata; class Aves; order Charadriiformes; family Laridae; genus Rissa; species Rissa tridactyla. The sequence goes on from NC_071474.1 coordinate 2,353,712, forward strand.
CACTATCCAAGTAGTTCCCTAAAAGCTATTTCTTTGCCCAGGTTTCCAACTGAATTTAAGTCATTCCATCATTATATATGCCTGTTACAGCTGTGCTCAGTTATAGCTGGAGAAATCAGTTATTTTGCATCAAAGAAATGAGGGTAGTAGTCTTCTCATTCTCCTGGATTAATTAAAAATACTAGCAATTTGTAAATTAGTACAGGAGACTAAATATTCTATATTACTTAGGTTTTGTTCCTTACCTATAAAGCAAGCAAAGAGAAAAAAAGAAAGCCGACATCTGGCGTTTAAGAATTAGAATAAAAAACAAGCATAAAACATGTTTTAGATATTTTATTTAAACATAATTTGAAGAAATAAGATACAGCCATTTTTAACTTCTTGGGGTGGTATTTTTCCGAAGACTCTTCCAGGTAATTGTGAATAGTCAGTGCCATGGATTCATTCCAGCATGCTTGAGACTATGACAATTAATGCATTATGAAACATCTAGTCAGAGTCTAAACCTAAGCAGCTTTATCTTTTCAGAGACGTTCTGAAAACGTCTAGTGTATTCACAGTTTCCTTGCCCACATGCTACAGTTCAGTTCTCTAAGTTGGTAGATATATCTCTTTAATTTATCACAAGCTTTTTCAGTGGTATTAGTCACTGACTTCCAAAAATTCTAATACCCCTAGAAATATTAATTCTTCTCCCAAGGCTTCTGCTTTTTCAACTTTATTGACCTCTGCAAAAATAAATCTCTTATGACCAAAAAGTCCATGAAGCTTCCTGAAGACGGCATGTTAAGTCAAAGAACGCACGGTAAAAAACAAACAGTTGCCTTCAGTTCTTTTTAGTCAAAGGGAGTAGATATTTGTAGCAGCTGTAACACAGAAACACACCAAGTGACAGGTACTTGAGGGCGTGATTTCAGTACATTGCGCCTTCATCTTCTTTATTTAGAAAATAAATAGTAACTGGGCCATGACTCGTATGAACAGTCTCTGTGACACTGACAAAGAACCAGGAGCCAATTCCATATAGTAAAGTTGGGATGCCTAAGAAAAGACAAAAACACGTTACAAAGATAGCAAGCCAGGAAAATTAAAATCGCCTCATAATAGTAAAGAATAATGACTCCAAACTGAAATTAGAGGAAAAGCATTCCTGTAAAAGCTGCCTTATTACCATTTTGCCTTTACTAAATGCTTACAAGCAGCTCTCAGTACATAATACCCTCCCTGTGTATCAAGTACACAAGACTCAGAGAGCAGCTTAAGAAAAGCAGCAATACACAGGAAATTAAAAGAAAAAGAAAATGGGAGGATAGCAGTATGAAAGAAATGAAACATCGTCACGTATACAGCCTGATTTCTACCGATTAAAGATAAATAATACCTATCTGAACACGAAAACACAAACTCACTGGACATCCACTTAGTTACCAGTTCAGAGTTTGTCTGTGTATCAGAGTAGAGATAGGAAGGAAAACAGGCAGAGACTTCACAGATCAACACGAAGCTGCTCTTGGGAAAATGAGATCAGTAGTCAAGACTACCAACTCCAGCAAAACTAGAATAAGCAGAAAGGTGTATAAAGTGCCATCATTTTTAGCACTGCAGAGTTACCCGTCTAACACAGACAACAATATTTTACTTCATATAGGGGGAAAAAACAGAGATGCATTTAGGCCCTGATTCAGCAAGGTACAGAAACACCGAATTTAGCGTGCTTAAAGTTACCCAAGTGCTTAAGCTAGATTCTCAAAAGAGGGAGATGAACTGACTTTTCAGTCACGCTTGCCAGTCATTTAAATAAGAAACATGTAGGGCAGCTGCAAGAAAAATGGGGAAGATAAAAGGTCTGACTATGCGGAGGGAAAAATAAAATCAGATTTAAAGTTATTATTAAGAAATCAATCTTTGTGATTATATTTTCTCACTATGTCAGTTGGAAAGATCAAAAAATTAAGACTAGCAGACACATTCTGTAAAAAGTCACTGAAGACTTGCAAAGCCAATGAGATATATTTTTTTTTAAATGAAATATGAAAACAAGAAACTGATTAAACTAGTTATGCGACTGATGCCATTTAAGTAAATGTTGTATCCTTATACTAAGTTTTGAATAATAATGTATTTGAAAACTTATCTATATCCATTTTTGTATTAATAAGGTACTGACAGAGCATTATTATTTGTTCATACGCCGCAGCCCTTTGGGCTCACGAGCGGTGCAAGTCCCCCCACTTCATCAGACGCCGCCTGTATCTTGGATGCAAAGAATTAGCCCAGGCACTTTCTAAGAAACAAGCTGTTTTACTTCACCTAGCGCTCGTGTTATTTGCTTAGAGGAGAGAATTTCATCCGCGGCAACAGAACATAGATTTTTAGACGGAAAATGATCCATACCAACTGATGTTAGCCACTTAAGGAACAAGCGCTCGCGCGTTTGCTTTAAGGCGGTTTAATCTTTCACCCTCACAACTGGACGGAGAAACGCGAACTCGGTGAAACCCCGAGGAGTATCGATTTACAGCTCGGCGTTCTCGCAGCCGCTGACAGGACGGGCGCGGTTGGATTATTCGTGTTCCCTCGCTCCGCCCGGTGGCGGAGGACGAGCCGCCTCAGGCGGACTCACCTCAGGGGCGCGGAGCGGAGCCGCCCGCAGCCAGAGCCGCTCGGCAGGTCCCGGTCACAGCCCCCGGCCCGGCTCCAGGGGACGCGGCTCCCGCCAGCCACCGCCTTCACCTCACCCCTTCCCGCCGCCGTCCCTCCTGCGAGGGGAGCAGCCCGCCCGCCTCAAGCGCCCCTCCGCCCGCCTCACAGCCGGCCAGGTAAGCGGAGGAGAGGCCGCCCAGCCGGCGCGGGAGGCGACTCACCGGCGTTGAGGACCTTGAGGGCGGTGAAGGCGGCGTTCTGCAGCGCCAGGTCCTGCGGGGCGGCGCGGGAGCAGTGATACTTGATGAAGGGGAAGCAGCCGGTGCGCAGGATGTGGTAGTTGGCGCCGTTCACCCGCCAGTTGAAGTGGGAGAGGCCGAACTGGTCGTTGCGCACAGCGCTGTACTTGACGCAGTAGGAGGTCCAGTGGGGCAGGCCGCGCTGCCGCAGGTGCTGGCTCAGCACCTCCGAGGCGGCGGGACGAGGCGCCGCCGCCGAGCCCCGCCACAGCAGCAGCCCCACCGCCGCCTCGTGCAGCCGCCTCAGCGCCCGCATCCCGTGGGACACCCCCCCGCCCCAGCACCGGCCGCTCCGGTCCGCCGCGCCTGCGCCGCCTCGGCGCCTGCGCCGGCCGGAGGGCGGGAAGGGGCGGCGGCGGCGAGGTCACCTCGGCGGCGGGACAGGGCTGCGGAGCGGTGGGGCTGGCCCACGGCTGTGGGTGCGAGGGTAGAGCGGGGCAGCACGCTGGGCGCGGCTCCCTGAGGGGAGGGTCCGGGCAGGGGAGGCCGCGCCGGAGCCCTCCGCGCTGAGAGGTGAAGGCGGGCGGCGCCTGAGGCGGCCCCGCGGGGCGAAGAGAGGGTCGTCCTGCCCCGCACAGACCGGACAGTCGTCCCTGCTGGGGGCGGGGGCGAACCTTAATGCTCGTTAGGGAGAGCGAGAATATCGCAAAGAACGGGGCAGTCGCGTTTTTAGAAGTGGTTTTGCCCGCAGCCCGCGCGCTGAGGGGAGCGCCCCGCGCGCCGCTGCCGCCTCTGGCAGCTGCGGCATCGAGCGGGTTCCCGCGCGCGCAGGAATAATTGCGTGAGGCGGCGGGATCTGACAGCCGTGTCGGGTTAAAAATAGTTCTTTGAAAGTGTTAGACCCCTTCGAAGAGAAATATTGTAAAATCATAAACGATATACCGTGATATGATTTTTCTAAATAAAAGCTAAGGTTTTGAACCATTAAACAGTGTATTTGAGAAAAAAAGATTGTACAGAAGAGTAAACTGAGAAATGGGAACAGATTTTTCCTTTTAATAATTGCAAGCAATATCTCAAACTCAGCAATCTTAAACCATTGAGCTATGTAGTATGAATGTGCTAATTAATCAATTACTACCCAACAATGTACCCTGTTTATTTACTGCAATGTACTACATGTGAGTAGAACCAGTAATTATTAATCATTGTCAGAAACAAATTTGACTCGTTCACCTTCCTATAATTAATAGAGCATATATTTATCTTTAATATCTCGCTTTATTAGCAGCAACAATGACTGAGGATAGAAAAGAAGTTGGAATCTGACGCCGTGGCTCGCTGTGGGGAAGGGCTGAACCGACGCGTTACACCTTAAAAGTGATATTTTGCTGTTACGTTTCGTGGTCAGAATTACCTCCTATAAAGCTATTGCCTATAAACCAGACGTGTGACAATTACTTTGATTTTTAAAAGTATTTATTTCAAGGTATTTTGCAGTTAACTTTGTGTTGCTCTTAGTGCTTAAAGTGCAAGAAGAAGGGAAAAATCCGTCAGCCTCTGGCAGCGTAACCTTGCACTGGTTAAGAGAACGCAGAGGCGCCTCTGCTTGCACAACATGTACTACAAATGCATAGCAAAGCATTGCGTGTTTTAAAAGTATGCAAGAATCGTGACCAAACATCCTAAAGATGAGGCTGGAAGTATTATGAATCATTCTTCCAAATGCCTTCTGTTAATATTTTGTTGCACTATTCAGGTCTCTGTGTTCATTGTGTTCTGGTATAGTCTTATCATTTTTATATCAAAACAGTCTCCTGAAATGCACATCTTTGTGATGAAGCTAAAAACCAGTGTAACCATTCTTCAGTCGAGACGATAAATTACATTCATGAAGGTTGTCAGTGATTGTAGTTCCTGATCTTTAGTGTCCGACTGCTGTAATAAAATCTGTAGTCTAAAATGAAGTACAGAGGATCTGTAAACCATAAGAGGGAGTACCTCACGTCTGTGATAGGTGGTTTGTTAAATGGGAAGTGATGTGAGGTAACCACTGTGAAACGTTGAGGACTGGGTTAGTTTTTAAAAATTCCAGGGATTGATTACCTTAACCTCAATGGAAGGTGGTAAATTCTCCTGAACTATTCGTTTGAATGAGGTATGAGAAGATCTTTCAGGAAAGGGGTAGGGTGAGTACTTTATTTCAGAAGATATCTGGAAGCGGTTGTGCTGATGAGCTGCCTTCTCCCTCTGTGCTCAGAGTTGTCATTCTAAATGTGGAAACTTGAGCTGAATGCCTTATTTTTTTTTTTTATTTTTTTTTTTGTTCTAGGGCTTTAAACCCAACTATCTAAAAACAGAGACCCAGTTCCCAGTATGAACTCCAGGTCATGTTCTCCCAGGAGAATGACCCGAAATGGCTGGCACATGTGCCTCAGACAGTACGTCAGTTCTTGCAAAAACAAGATCCATGGAGTGCTGTCAGCTGAATGCACATCTTCATTTCCAGCTCTGGCCCATCAGAAGCACAAAACCTTTATTTTAATTGTCTGCGTCTTCTGCAGTTGATGCCAAACCCCACTGCCCCTCACCTCCTTGCACAAGCATTCCGCCGCACCTCGCGGCTGGGGAACCGGCTTGGGCTTTGGCTGTCCTTAGCTGCAGAATTCTTTGGCAATTTCTGATCAGCAGCCGCACCTGGGCCACCTTTTATCTTTCCATTCCCTCTTGCTCTGTTTTCTTCCCAGTCTAGATCACGTTCTGAATAGTGCTAAAATTCAAGCTACAGTTCAAGAACTCTTATTCCTTTAATGAGTGGGAATAAATAATCCAGTTGTGTGAACAGGAGAATCATGACAATATTTCTGACCTTTTTAAAGATTATAATTTCATTTTATATCTGGTGTATTGCTAAAAAATACATTTTTGTCACCAGCAGCATGAGAGTTGAATGTGAGAGACTGTAAAGCAGTTTTAATCCTTCCATCAGCTCAACGCTCAGAAGTGTTAATAGTAATTAAAAAATTTTTTCCTCAAAATACATTTCACACTTTGCACATACTGAGAAATCTCTCTCACCACGGGAACTTTCAGATCACTTGTTCCCTGCAAAAACAGGTACAGTTTTCTTTTGTCAGAACAGAACAAAGACATAAGGAGGTGCAGGTTTCCTTTACTCCTAGGACACTGCAGTCTATTAAGTGCCAGTGAACTAATGAGCCTCTCAGACCTTATGTTGTTCTGGCTTGGATCAAGGCTTAATTTTCCTTAACCCTTAAGAAACTAGCTGACTCCCAGGCTGATAGTGCCGTGCTCTCCTGTGCCTCCTCCTCCTCCAGGGTATTGCTTCTACTGGCCAAACTGGATGTGACTTGGATGTGAGGGTGGGTGAGGCACCTACAAAGAGCTGCTCAGCAGTAAAATAGGAGGGAGCGTATTGTAAATGCGGTGAGGAAAAAGAACAACATACTGTTCTGCAGCCCCTCAAAGTAGAACAGAGAACAAAGATATCTTCTCTTGTTGGTAGAACTAATAAGCAATTATACGGTGCTTTTTGGCATATTATTTCTTGGCCAGCGAGAGATTGTTGTTGTACATACCACGGCCAAAAATACCTCTCTTGCTTTCCTTTCTAACCATATGCAATAAAGACTTCCAGGAAGTTCACTCATTGGCTAAATTTCACATGAGAAAAATCCCTGTGGGCTCTGGTATATCCAAAACCAAGACCAGATGGAGATTACCTGGAAGAAAGGAACAAAAAAAACCAAACAAGAACTAAACAAAAATATTATTTTAGACTTTTATTTGAAATGGGGGTCAGCATTTGTGCAAACATTCTCATCTGCAGTGAATTACCTCCGTGACCAAAGTAGCAGAGAAAAAGGCTAACACCAAAGGTAATGTTTAAAGCTAACGGAGCAGAGACTTCGGCATCGGAAAAACTGGCCACTGATCTGCAACTGCTTGGTCACATTCATTATTTGTCTTAAAAACTGGTTTTGCCTGAGCTTTTTGGGAAGTAACCCCGAAGATACTTGCCATGCTTGGGAGAGAAGCGCCCATCCAGTGGAGAAGGTGCATTCTTCTACAGTAACATCTAAAATGTGTTGATTAGAGATTTGAAGGACAAAAATAATTTTACAAATATAACAGCACACAGCAATTCTAACAATTCTAACAAAAACCGTCAGCAGTATCTGAAATACGGAACCCATCTGATGGACGGGTAGATCTGCAAAAGCCACGGTGTACTGGGAATCGTAGTACAAGTATAATTCCAATGGTCCCCTCGGAATCTATTGTTGAAACAGTGCCATTACTATTATTTTTCATCATTTGAAAGTGAACATAAAACAACTGCTGCAAAAATCTGTAGATAACAAAAGAAATAGCAGAATGATAACAATACGGACAATCGGTTCCGTAGAGGAATCTGGGCTGCTGGCCTTAGCGGTAAGGTGGCATTTAAGTGTATTTATTTATAGGCAGAGGGGCATCGGACCTACTTTCATGTTGGAAGCCTGTATTTTAGAAGACAATAGGTTTGAAAGGGAATTTAGGGTCACAGGACTCTTACGGTTTAGTGACAAAGACAGCATGATCCCTCTATGTATTCCATTCATGAGATTTTAACACCAGATACTGTACTTCAGGAACGACGGTATGAGCATCGGGGGCGTTTATTGTGACTCCTCTGCTTTTCAGCAGGTTTTTTTTGTGAAAGGGGGATATTCTGAACACCGCCCTCAGAAACCATGGAAATGTACCGTCTCAGTTAATGTTACTTCGCATGCCAATGCGGAAGGAAAACCAAGCCTGTTCTTACAGATGAGAAAGCGTTTCCAGAAGCATAAAGAACAAGGCATTTAAACATTTTCCGTTAACTATTCTTTCAGAGCATCTGCTTTCGAAGGTTGCTCTTCTTCCAATTTCAGTTTGTTTTCTGCTGTAATTCCTAGAATTGCTTCTATATCTCGAATTACCATCTGCAACAGATTCAAGGAATACAAGTTATTTAACGGGCATTATAATGAAATCTAGCAGCCCAAAGGCACAGCTGGTTGTACTTGCCTTGAAAAGGTAACCCGCGTTACACAGGCCGTGATGCACCAACTGAACTCACTGTTACTTTGGGGGCAGTTGGGGGAATTATTGGTAAACATGTACAGATCTCAGGTAAATAAAAAATACAATTCGTTGCAATTTGTACCTCTAATTAACCAACAGGTGTTCTATTTCACTTATGTAAATCATTGTTAACTCACTGCAAAGAAAAGTTCCCTTTCATATTTTTCTTCAGTGGTTGCTTTTCACTCCCTCACATTGAAAAAAAAAAAAAAAGGGGTTTTTTTTTGTTTGTTTGTTTATTCTGTAACATGTTGAAATTTAATTATATCTTCTCTAAAACTGTCGTTTCACACTCTGCTGCTCAGAGGAAAATACAGTCAGAGTTAACACTGGAAAGAATTTGGTATAAATTACATTATGTGATTTGAGATACAAATCTGTAATACAGTGCTCCCCTTCGCCTTTCTACAAAACGCTTACAAACAGGATCTTAGAAACTTTTTATAAAGTTAAAGGTGATATAGTTTAGCAAAAGAACTCCCTCCGGAAAGTTTAGCTATTCTCTGGAATCAAAAAGCAGCATTGTAATGAGTGCTCGTTGCAGGGCACGGGGTTGGATTCATTATTGCTTTACTGTCTCCTTTAGCCAGCGAGGTCGGCACAAAGGAGCTGCCGAGGAAAGGTGGGCACTCCTGGGGGAACGTCCCCAGCGTGATGAGCCCCCGCGCTTTGTCCTGCCTCCCCCCGCACCACCCCAGAGCATCCTCCGGCACGCAGGGACGGGGGCCGCGGGCAGATTCAAAGAGCAGAGAAAATTGGGAACAAAATTGACTTGTGAAATTGCTGGCGGGGTGAAAGATGCGAACCAACGGGTTAAGTACTCAGTGGCTGCCTGCTTGAAAGAAATCAGTGTTAATAATCTAAGGAGCTATTATAAACTGAGAAGTTTGTTTCTAATTTAGGATTTCTACCTTGATGATGTCCCTTTAAAATAAACCAGACAATTGTGACAGAACTGTCTGAGGCAGTGCCAATAGCTCCTTTGCTCTTACAAAGGACAATCAGAGGCATTACATTACAAATAATTTCACGCTAAAGTATGTCTCTTTTCAAAGAAAAAGTTTCAAACTTAAATTTAACTAACAGGTTCATTGGGAGACTTACTATATTGACCTAGACACTGTAAAATACATACCGCTAACAATAAAAAAGGAATGGTTTAGCACTTGTTTATGATACAGCATGAGGTATTTTCAGCCCTTGTACAGAAATTACCCAGGATCGTTAGTTAATTAACACCTCACCTTAAAATTGGTCTCGCCTTGCATATTAGGTGCTGATATTTCTTGATGGATGATGAAGAGATTGCGAGCAAAGGTCACGAGGACCCCCTGGAGATCCTCTCCGATTGTTCTGTTAATGATATCCAAACAAATGAGTTTACCAATGATTCCCTTCGCATGCTTAAAAACAATCGCCCTCTCATTTGTGCCTGTCTGGTGATGGAATTTAATGAGTATTTTCAATCTCACAAGGTGGCAATCTTCAGGGAGATATGAAAGATGAGGCTCCATTTTAACTTGTCAACAGAAAGGATTTGTGTAATAAATAATTTTTATTAATCAACTTCGCAGAAGTGGTAAGGTTTCAGCTACTCCAAGTAAAAGGCTACCGTTGAGTTAGGACTGAGACACTACAACGCTTTAAATACCCAGATTAGTTCAGAAGAGCTGTTGCTTCTGCCTACAATTTATGGAAGACATCCGAAAGAGAAATTTCAACGGTGTCAGCATTTCTGAGATTGTTGTAGCTTTTGAGGCTTTGGTTTCTCAGTGGTACATCCAGACGCTCAATACACACGGTCTTACAGAACAGGATGTTAGCTGAGGAAGAACGTACCTCATTTACTGACTGGAATGGACAACAGATCTCCAATGTAGTAAAATGGATGATAATTGACATAGATGTTTCAGGTATTTCAGTGATTTTATAAGATCAAACTGTTATATTCTTGAAAATATTTCCAAATCAAGGTAATGAAATCTCATTGAAAATCTGATGGAAGACAACTCTGGGATCAGAACGTATGGCAAATATATTTGAGAGTATTCTGGTAACTTCCAATTCAAGCTGGTGATCCAAGAGGTATCGTTCCATTTCTTACCAGGGGAGCAACTACTGACGTGTTGCTCCAAAGGAGTTAGGAAGAACGTAGGTAGGATGCGCTACCTCTAACGTAAGGACTCCGTTTTCCAAGGCGCGTGGCTAGCAAAGTGGAATCGCACCCACAGGGACAAGCCAATCCAACTCTGAAAAGGGCAGCTTGTTCTCTTCTCTTTGGTTCCTCCCCATCTATCTCGCACAACGCTCATGCTCACTATATACCTCTCTGTGGACCGAGTCTATCTCAGCCTCGCTGAAAACCAGTCCAATAAAAGAAAGCTTTCTGCTGAGTTATTGACCTGAATCAGCTCCTGGAGAGATGTAAAAGTACCAGAGACTATGCGAAAGGAGGGTGGGGAGGGAGGAGGACTTCATAGTTGGGGTCAGGGAAGGAAAGCCTCCTAGAAGAGTCTACTGGCTTATGGAACACTTCCAGATGCCTAAATCACGTTTTCAGTGGTTCCTGTAGATATTTTACAAGTTCTTGTTTACAGCGCAATCGTGTCAGCTGCCTACATTGCGACTGCAGGTGAGTGCAGCGGAGTATAGGAATAACTAAGCTTTAAACAAACGCGACGCACTTGTATGCTACCAATAGCCCCAGCCACAAGGAGCTCAGAACCGGCTGAAAGAATCGGAGCCCTAGAAACAATCTTTAGGATTCATTTAGTCCGTTCCCCGTGCTAGTGCGGGATCAACGCTACTTACATCATCCTGACAGAGGTTTATCTAATCTGGTACCAAACACTGTCAATGACAACCGCAATGAACAATCTAATTAGTGCTTCGCTTCCATCTTACGCTAGACATGAGTCTTTCTTGCTGCAAGCTAAGTTCATTTCTTCTCGTTCTACTCCCAAAGACATAGAAATCAGATTTTTCCTTCCTGCAGAGGCTTTTTATGTGCCTAAGGATTGTTAGCAGATCTCGCTTCTGCCTCCTCCCCCACTGCCCCTTTGGTCTTGCCTTGCAAATTGTGCCTTCCAGAACTCTAAACGTTTTCATTGCCTCCCTCTGAGTAGAAGGGAAGGATTGCTTCCAATTCTCCCAGGCTATATTGTTTACCTTTTTCCATAAGATCATGACACCATGACTCGCAGGCAGTCCGTAAGCCACTGTAACTCACAGATCCTTTTCTGCAAAGCTCGTTGTTCCTCATATTCATTACTACTAAGTGGAATTTCTTGCACCTGGTTCCTGAATGTAATTCTATTTTTTCATATTGTTTCTTTCAATTTGTCGAGATCATTTTAAATTCTATTCCTGCCCTCCAAAATACCTGCAGTCACATCCAGCACTCGAGGAAGCTGTTTTCTTATCCAGGTCATTAATGAAACAGCTCCAGCATCAAAGGAATACAGAACAGCCCGTTTCAGCCCCTCGCTCATTACATCCTGTTTTGGCAGTAAACTTTACATAAGTTCTCTCCGAGGAGAGGTTTTTCAATCGGTGTATAGTAGATTTGTGCAGATTATGCTTTCTTAGACTTCTTAGAAGTTCATATGTCTAAAGAATTACTAAACTATCAGATCTGCCGTTGCCTGACTGCCATCGATCACTGTGTGAAGAACAATATAAAAAGGCATTAAACTTCAACCTTCTTTGCATCCTGTACAGTTAGGTTTTTAATAACGTTGCCTGTAAAAGCAAGCCAGTGCTAATCCGTGTGCTCTCACAGCTAGAGTGCTATTGCCAGCGATTCTAGCCCCGGTGAAGCCAGTTGCAGTAGGTCTTTCGCCTGCAACGCAGTCAGGCTTTGATCTAAGCAGATTCCCGGACTTTTCTTTTTTTATTACTCAAGCGCTTAAAGCCTCCCTGAAACTTTTCAAAAGGCCAATCTTACAAGAAGTCATTATACTCTTCTGAACAGTGGGTGACAGCGGGTGGGCTGGAGCGCGTGGTGGTCGGGTCGTTCCTTTCCTTCCCGGCCCCTGGCAGAGCCCGGCCAGCGCGCGCTCTGCTGTCACCCTCCTCACATCCGTTGTGCTCCCAGCTGTTCACCAGGCTGCGGAACCGGCAGCGTGTACTTACAGCATTCCCAATCTGTATCGCTCCTGATCTCCGTACAATATAAAAACTGTTCCCTGTTTTTCCTGTTAAAGAAAAAGACAAAGTTGCTTTAATTAATCCTAATGATAATTATAATAAATGTATTAAACTCGGAGAGTGAGTACATAACATATCCAAGAAAGGCTGGGTTTGAATTGTGCGTAATGGATTATTGCTCCGTGTAAGTAGATTATTGCTCTGGCTTATTGTAGAGCATGCAATACATTAATTTTATGTAAATGGAATACATACAGCAGAGTCCATTCGACAGCAAATATTTTTGTGCCAAAGTAGGACGAGGTGGTCATAGGTATTTTAAAAATTATCTCCTTACCCAGTTATTTTTAGCAAGAGACAGGCTAACCCCTAAAAGCCTTACACACACTTAAATTGAAAGATGGCAAAAATATGCCTAGGTTTTCCTGTCTTTCAAGTTTATACTCACCTTAGATACACACAGGACATGAATTTTCATTAACCTGCCGCTCTGGTTCATCATGGGCCTGATATCGGTGGCAGTTTGGTCAGCAGCAAAACTCGGTTTGATTTCTAGATGCGCTAAGCCAGAGTTACCACCTTCCACCGAGAGGTCTCCTGAGCAGGCGCCATCCCGCAGGAGGGCTCATACTGAGAAACCACGTAAAGCTCTGCCTGTCCCAGTGGAGCCCCGTGCCCCAGGATCTGAAATCTCTATCTGCTGTTCCGTCTTGTGAAACATCTTCTCAACTCTTTTACGTTTCACTCTTGTACAGTTTTGTTCATAAGCCTTAAGCACTTCCTTTCCTAGCAAAGACTGCATTTCCCTTTCTGCATTCCTCCGTCAGCTCTCCATTATCACCGGACCTCTTGGCCTCTGAAGGTCTGTCTTCTCTTACGGGTACGGAGGGGTGTGCAAGGGCTGTGTGATGGCCAAGCGCTCTCACAAAAACTGTGTCATGAAGGTCCTAAACCCTCACCGCAGCTCCTGGCTGACAGCCGTAGTCCTGTTTGCCCGCAGAGCCGCGGGAACAAACCCGCCGGGACGGCATACTCTCTGCAGCCTCCGAGGGAGACACGGTCTCACTCCCTGCGTGTCACAGAAACGGGGTGGGATACTCCTCATCCTGCACTGCTCCCACTCTTACGCCACATCAGACAGAGATCTCAGTACTGCACTTCTTCAAGATTTATTCTCCAGCTAAAGTATAAAAAGCTGACGGGTAAGTGTTACAATATTAGACTAATTTTTACAGGAACTACTGAAGACCTTCATGCAATTCAGAGTTCGTTAATTAGCTTCATGAAAACACTTTAAAATAAAATCGGTTCTGAGGTACACCAAGCCCTCTTCAGCAAAACTGTAGAGCCAACACTGCTGTGTTTTTAACAGAACACTTAAACATTATACGATGCTAAACAGCACACTTAAACTTTGCATTGTGCTAAGTGGTCTCACCATATTAGAATTAACATACAAAAATTATGCAGAGTGAATATCACGTTTCCTAAGCTTTCCCGTTCATACCTGGAGGTCAAATCCAACACCGTGAGCTTGACACATCCGGAGGAGAACGCTGTAGGAGATTACCGAAAGGCCGGAGTGCCTCAGTTGGCTGCTTGCTACTGCACACCGGTTGCTTATTGGAGAAGGCTAGAGAGAACAACAGCAGATTCTTTATTTTCATACCAGTTTATATCAGAAACCAACAATTTACTATATAAATGGCTTTTTCACAGTGAAGTCATGTAAGTGTGGAGGAAGACTCCGTTTGGAGGAATTCCTGTCCATCACAATGTCTACCGAACACAGACATTTTCATGCAGCAAAATTAAATCCTCACCTCGTACTGTACGTAAACCCTTATATTATAGACCGGGTCTACAAGAGGCATTCTGTGAACCGCATTTTGGTATTTTCACAGCTTCGTTGGTAACTGAGCCCTGTGAAATCATTCCAGGTGGATCCCCCGAACCCATCCTGCCCCATGGTAACATCACGCTGTTCCAGACTCAGCTCTGCTCGACAGCAGAAATTCTAAAGCGGGTTACCAGTAGTTTTTGCCAGAGAATAAAAGGTTTTAACCAGATCTTCTAAAGCTAAATTTCAAGTGGCTTTCTCCAAGACTGAACATTCTGCTGCCGCATTAGTGGGCATATTTTTTCCAGCAAGTCTCCGAGAAGCCGCGGCCCAGTGACTCCGAGGAGCTGTACAACTGGTCCCAGTGGAGCTCCTGCTATGGGTAAAAATCAGTACAGCATCTGAGTTGAAACTCTGGTCGGTGCGTAGGACAAAAGAACAGAGATGTTGCATTGCGTAGAACCAGAGATATTCTCCTAAACCAAGGCTTTCCTGTGATGTTGTTTTTAATACCGGACTGTTCATTCCGAGTGGGGATACTGCACGTTGAAGCATGTAATTTACAGTATTTTTTTCTAAAATGATATTTGTTTTGACATTGACTCATTTAAGTTGACATAGTTGAAATCCTTATATAATACATCTCTGCCTGAAAATTAATCATGTTTATAATATTCTGAGAATTAATAACACCCATTGCTCAAGTCATTAACTTAAAAAAGGAGCTTCCAAAATCTGTTCTCTGCAGTAGGGGACCACAAATAAATGAATGCTTGATAAAATAATCCAAGTAGCAGTTTAACAAGCGTAAACTTGAATGTGGCTGCAATAACACAGAACTATTGTTTAAGGGTTGGCATCAGGTTGATGAGGTGCTTATTTCAGCTACAAAGCATGCATACACACGCATAATGAACTGCGGTATGAATTATTAATGTGTTGCTTATTTAGCCTCATCTGTCTAGAAGATAATGTATCCTAACTATAATGAGTGATTGGTTTTGTACATAATTACAGTAGCAGCAGTATCTAGGAAATTTGTTCTTTCAAAGAAGGATTTCTAAAAATAAAACCATCGCACAAACTCGGTTGCTGCTCCGTTTTATCAAAATCAAACCTACCCGGATTGAGGATATGTCATAAATTAAAAGGGACAGAATCATTATTAACATCATAATTTTACACAAAGTGTTTTACTTAATCATTCATTACAGATCATGTGCTGTAAAAGCATTTGTCTCTTGGTTTGTTTGTTTCCTTTTCTAAAGATATTTGCCTGAGAGAGCGCGTTTTTGTAGTTAACTCTTAAGGAGATAAAAACCTCAGAAATAAAGCAAGAAGAAAAATAAAGGATATAGTGACAATTTATGTTAATTCTGACAGAATTTTAATTAAAAAAAGTTGCTACTTGATTACTTTTCATTTCTAAAACTTGTACTACTGGGACTAATCGTATCTAATTTACTTCTCTCCAACTAAAAGTGGTTGCTTGACAAGAACAATAGATCAAGAGCTCATTAACCTCTAAATTACAGCTTCATGACATTTTTGGAATGGTGCTACATTCCTCCTCTATGGATGAAAAAGAGGGAGTTGTGAATCTTCTGTCAAAACGCGTAAAATGGCATCTGTTTTATCTCTACATGTGTATATATGCATATACTTATACGGACATTTCTTATTCCCTGACTTTTCTAAAGGCCTTTCTTCCCTTTTTAGAGGGACAGACGTATTAAATCCTGCACCAAGATTGATCTAATATAATAAATCAGCATAATAAGCAAGTCGTATGTTAACCATGCTTCTGTGACAGCGTGTTTATAAGGATGTCAAAGCAATACCCAAATACCGTCTCGTTTAAAATCCCATCCCGGGGAGGCACAGTTATGGACACAATCTTAACGACCTTCCCGGGAGCTGAAAGGCAAGATCTGCAAGAAGCAAGTGCCACAGCACTCGTTGTATCAGTACCTAAACCTACAATCCTGAGCACCTCGGCCTCGTGTGCAGCACCCACGGCGAGCGCCTGAGTTCACAGCGTACGGGTGACACCGAGCGTGGCTGAATCCGACCCGGCAACGGAAAACAGAGACTGCGCGGGGACGTCAGGGCTCCGCTCCCTCGCTCGGTGTTGCAAACAGGCGCTTCTCCCCCTTGGGCTTTGCACCTCGGGCCCAGAGAGAGTGAGCAGGAGGGAGTACGACGGCATAATCCTGCTTAGGGAACTCACCTTAGTTAGGGTGCTGTGAGGCTTTCTTCCTGTCCAAATACTGAATATTAGTAGTGAGCAATTAGATGGATGCAGGACTGAACGAAGGTTCTGAGAACCAAGATTTGGGTTTACCTCAGGTGCGAGCTGGGTAGGATTTAGGTGTCCAGATCCTTCTGCAGATGTCGCCCTGATTGTTTTACCCTCGGTCTTGTGCGTGAAAGTACAAAGCTGGGGTAGAACTTCAGCGCTCTGACTTCTGATCGCAAATCAGAGCTCAGGAGCTGAAGGCTCACGTTTCTCCTTGACTGCTTTGAAGTTACTGCTATGCTCAGGCAGTGCTTTCACCTCCTTCCTTTTTCTTGCAACTTACAAATTACCACATTTTTTACAACTTGAAAACTACCTAAAATATTTGGAAGTTGGTTACTACCACAAATCAGTATTACTGATTACAAAGGATGAATAATCAGGTACCCATAAGCACCCAGAACCTTTCTTTTAATTTCTCATGTGATGGTATCCCGTTTACTTTCATTAGCCTTCTAAAATCTAAAAGTAGCAGTTTAGAATCTGAAAGGAGCAGATTCATAGAATCACAGAATGGTTCGGGTTGGAAGGGACCTTAAAGATCACCCAGTTCCAACCTCCCACCTCCCACCAGCCCAGGCTGCTCCAAGCCTCGTCCAGCCTGGCCTGAACTCCTCTAGAACAGTGATCTAGGACAGATTTTGGCTTTTCGGTAATTCACATCAATAATTTTATTTGTAAACAAATAACTGCTTACGGGTTTTGTCTCCTCGTGCTGAATACGTTGGCTTTTCATTTTCTTTGAACCAAGAGATACTTCAAAGCGACTAAAGCGACAATCCAGATTTCCATCTGTCACGTACAACATGAGCTGAGTCAAGGCCAGCTGGTCACTATAGCAAAGGTCAAGGTCTGTTGCCCATACCTAATCAAAGCACAAACAGGTGCATTAAAATAAAAAAAAATAAAAGAAAAAATAGAGAGAGAACAGGGAGGCTGAAACTCGGCAGTCGTGTAAAGGAACGTCTATGCCTTTATTTTCACACATGTTGGTTTGCGTACCTGTGGTTTCCTCGTGCATCATCGGCAGCGATAAACCACTTCCAAAGCGGAACAATCAGAACTCGTATGTAACTTCAAAAGTAACTTTTCAGAGAAAACCGAAAGGCTAGGGACAGAACAGTGACCTGTACTACCCGCATTTTAGCAAGGATTAGAAAAAGTAGACGGATGAGCTCAACAGCTGTAAAGCCTGTATCCCATTAAATGGGTGATTATCTAAATACTAAACATCGCACCTGGATTTTTCCGCTGAAGAATAATTAATGTTAAATAAAGTCGGCCTTGAGTTACAAATGGGTATTTTGAGATGGAAAAAGGGAAGTTCCAGAAGGCAAAGCTAAACTGAGTAAAAGGAGTAGGGAAGTGTGAAATCCGCGTGTAAGGCGACGCATCGCTCACCACAGGGGCTGAGCAAAGCCCGTTCCCGTCGCAGCACACGGCTTTATCAAACAGGGGGTACTTCGGCAGGGCTCTGCTTCCACTCGCCGCTGGTTCGTGGTGCTAACTCAGATTTATACTCACTCAATCACACAAGAAATCAGACCATAACATCGTGGGGCTGCCGAGGGAACGCGTCCCAGCGGCGGGCAGAAGGGAAGCCCAGCCCACCCACGCGCAGGACGTACTCGCAGGCGATGATAAAAGCCCCACGTCAACCTCAGGAAGATTTCAGGGCATTAAAGCGTGTAAAAGGCAGGCAGGCTTTGTGAGGCCGGTCCACGCCGAGGGTGTAGCAGAAGGAAGTACCACGGATCACTTCTGCGAGGCTCCTCTGCCCCCGGTAACCCCAGCATGGCTTCACCCGGGAGCTTTTCCCTCTTAAAAAATGCTTGTGCCTGCTACGTCAGTGAGAAATGTTAACGCGCACAAATATCTGCCCTACAGTGGACCCCTTTAAAACAAATCTAGCGGCGAATGACTCGAATAAGCCTCTGAATGGTAAATGGCGTCATTATAAGGATATTAAGAGGTCAGGCAGTCAAGGCCTCTTGGTAAACTGGAGTTAATTTCTGAATCATATGCACATAGTAATGCCCTTTTTATAATAGCGAATAAATCACATCAGTAACAGTTGTTAATATCTAACTGCCAAGTATCTGTTGCTGTATTAAATATCCTATTTGTCAACTTAAATATTTCCTGCTGCATGGTATAAAATGCAAATCGGATGCTAATGACTGGCTTTACTTAGTAATAGGGGAATATTCCCCAATTATAATGCTTAATTTTCTTCAATAATTTATTCTTTATCATCACTTCTGCAAGACAGGAAGGAACTTTCAGATCGATTTGTACTTTTCCAGTATGCACGAACCTTTTCAATGAGCTGAAGAGTAAGTATAAACTATACATACTCTAGAAGCATTACATTCATTTCCATAAATATTACCAACAAAGCAGTAACAGCTGATGTGTCTTGAACCTTGTTTGAGTTGGATTTTAGAGTCACAATTAAAGTTTTGCCCCCCCGACCCCAAAAGAGATGCCTGGGCTGCATGAGGGGACCAGGGACTATTGAAAATCGTGGGTGCCCAAGGGCCGTTCGTAGCTCAAAGTGAACTGGGTTCTCCTAATCCAGACCCTGCCATTGCACCTGCCTTTCTCTAACCTCCAAGTCCGCCCCAGCGCTACCTGGAAGCTCTGTTGATGCACGAACAGAGAGGCAGGAGACAAGTTTGACTGACGGTGGACCCTAAAATGGCTGAGATGGAAAAAAGAAAAGTTAAGTAAAGACGTCACCGCGGCCAGAGCGCGCCTGGGTAAGTACAAGGGCTGTGTTCTCGCAATGCGTAGGGAACGGGTTGAGCGTTTAACAGCAGATAAAGGATTAAAAAGTGCAGCCTGGCAAACTTAAACAGCCACTAGCACAAGACAAATTCATTACACCCTGGTAGAGATTCAGACAAACCGTACCAAGCGTGGGGCAGCACATACAGTTCGCAAGAGTTACTCAACAAATCCCATGTTGTCAGCAACTAAAATTGAAGTACATGCAAAGCGACATTGTTTTTGTTTCAGATGTAGAGAAGAGACCCATTAGTTACGCGTGTGATACATTTCACGTACTCTGAACAAAACCCAGCGTGCCAACCTGGCTCTAAGGCCCCCCTGGCACGTTCCCAGTCCCTGCCCTGGGCAGGCACAGCAGCGCTCCCGCATCCCCGCTCCAGCCCCATCGCTGCCCCGGGAAGGGGCTGTAACACAGGGAAGTGGAGAAAAAGCTTTTAGCGGGGCAAGTTTCATGCTGGAAATCACAAGACCAACCAAACGCTATTTTGAGGAGTTTCTGTTACTTTTAGGGTGTATCTTTGGACGTGGTGTCGTCACGTCAGACGGGCTACCCTCAAAATGAAGGGCTCAGATCGACGGGGTGGAGCGATGGCCCTGCCGTGTAGTGAAGGCAGGTGTCCATCCCCTCCCCTGCCTGCTACTCTCTAACATTGTAGGAAGGACAGCTCTGAACACCTGCTTAAGCCACAGTTCCATCCTACACCGGTAAAGTCAAGGTATTTCTTTTGTTTTTTTAAATACAGGGTGTGGATCTCCACAGCCCCGAGCATGAGGGGGAGGAAGGCAAACATGGCTGGGAGCCACCTGTCCACCTCCTCTCATCCTGGGCCTGCGCCTGAGGCTGAACCACCCCCACCGCAAGTTAAAGCGGCCAAATGGTCATTACTGCGAGCCAGCTGGGATCACCCCCGAGCAGCCTTCTCCTGGCTCAGGACCGTCAGAGAACACTAGAATGTAGCCACGTCCCTTTCTGCCCTGGATGCATCCCAGAACATCCCTAATGTGGGGAGAAAGGAAGGAGGATCAGGTGGGATAAGATTCCAGCTTCATCCTAGCAGGGGATTCCCTTTTGCCATGGAAATTCAGAAACGCCCTTTAAGCCCCCTCTGTAGTGCTACAGAAGCGGGAAAGACACAGGGCCTGGGCAACGGCACTAACTTTATTTTCATGGGATTGGCAACAGGATAATTTTTTTTTCCCATTTTATTAGCTCAAATGCAGCCCTAGCTGGCTGAATCCTTTGACGGAACAATTTCTATGTCCCATTCCAGTTCCTGAAGGCCACAAATGCTCTTTGAAAAATTATAGCAATTAATAACGGGCAACATTTGTGGTAGTTCTAAGCAAGGGTGGAAGTTCGGCAGGCCTGAGTCCGGCCAGTGCGTCCGTGTGACGACAGCAGCTGTGCAGCCGCTTACAGTGGTTACAGCGATGATGGTGGTTACAGCGGTTATAGCCTCTTCTTCTGGAAGTAGGCAGCGGACATCTGTGTGCTGGCTCTGTCAGCCTGGCACCTTTCACCAATAATATATCAATATTTATTCCCAAATGGAAAGGGGTAGCCCATTATATCACACTAAGCACATGTTGACCGTATTGAAGTTAGCAGGTGTCCCTTGAGTGTAATGACCTAAAATTAATTGTAATAAACAAAGAAAACAGCACCAGAATCCTTTAGATCTGTGTCTAAGGAATTCTAATTAGGTGGACTCCACAGTCGATGACTTCTCATTTTCTGTGAGGGTGCCACCAAGCTTATGCTATGATCACATATTTCCACTGCTTTGACCGTGCTGTTTGGCATGCAGAGCACTGAGCTACATCAGCACGGCCAGAGCTGCCACCAGGAGCAGACATGGAGAAGACCATGAACTGAGAAAAACATCTAATGTTACATCAAGGCGAGCTGAGCACCTCACGACCATGACCAATCTGGGCAACATAAATTAGACATACCTATTGCTCTCTCTTCTGCGGCTGAGGGAGCTGGGGGTGCTCAGCCT
This sequence comes from Rissa tridactyla, assembly GCF_028500815.1. Classification (NCBI taxonomy): domain Eukaryota; kingdom Metazoa; phylum Chordata; class Aves; order Charadriiformes; family Laridae; genus Rissa; species Rissa tridactyla. The sequence goes on from NC_071474.1 coordinate 2,374,811, forward strand.
GGAGAAAAGGGGGCTGAGGGGAGACCTTCTCGCTCTCTGCAACTCCCTGAAAGGAGGGGGTAGCCAGGGGGGTCGGGCTCTTCTCCCAAGGAACAGGAGATAGGACAAGAGGGAACGGCCTCAAGTTGCGCCAGCGGAGGTTAGGATGGATATTAGGACAACATTTTTACACTGAAAGGGTTATTGGAACAGGCTGCCCAGGGCACTGGCTGAGGCACCATCCCTGGAGGGATTTAAAAGATGGGTAGACAGTGCTTAGAGATACGGTTTAGTGACGGGTTTTGTCAGAGTTGGGTTGATGGTTGGACTCCGTGATCGGAAAGGTTCCTTCCAACCCAGGCAGTTCTGTGATTCTGCTCCTTTTGCCACATTAAAACACCAGAGCACGGGAAGCTCTCAGCTCGGCTGCTCCTTCCAGTCCTGCCGTCCTGGTGCTGCCGGCCGGCCTTAGTGATGCATCACGCAGCGTGTGAGCCGAGGCAGGCACAGAAAAGAGGGTATGGTGGAAAAAGCAGCATTAACAAAGGTGGCGCCGGTCACCCCAAACAGAGACACGACTCCTCAACTGAAAGAACAGTCTCTGTGAAGGATGATGGAAACTTTTGATTCCACAGACAGCTCCTCTCCTCCTCTCCTTGCTGTGAGAGGCACAGAACACTCCGCGAGGAAGAGGCAGCGTCACGTACAGACCTCCAGCGCTGCTCCCCACCATCGCTGGGATCAGATTGAAGGCTTTGCCCACATATTCTTTGGTTCCCTGCGTACTTTCTAGCACTAGATTATGTATGGCAACTAAAAGGGCGCTCATCATCCTCAACATGACCACTACTAACTAGGGGGAGCTCAGGCAGGCTCCCGCTATTAATGCCTTTGAAAACTGAAAGGTAGAAGCAGTTAAAACTGATAGAGAAGTCAGGGGGGAAAAGGTAAGAGCGGCACTACACGGTCTCTAACGAAAAAGTACCCAGCATCAGATAAAAGCAGTGAGGAACGGATCTCGATACAGTTTCCAGCAACGCCTGGTGCGAGAGCGGAGCAGGGAACACCGCTTCCCAGCAAGGTTCCCGTTTCAAAGGCAGGAGAATCCTCCCAGTTCAGCACCAACAGAGCTGTAAAACAAGCAGGATGTGACATTCCTGTCTGTGGCAGACTTTAACTGAAAAAAACCCCTTACGCGCAGAAACGTGAACCTAGTGAAATTGATTAAAGGCTTTTCACTTTGTCTCAGGACATAGAACAGTCGCTGTTCCTGCAGCCTATTCAAAAAAACCCCAAACCCAACCACGCAAACTGAATGAAAACATTTCTTAGAAACATCAACCCAACTCCACCTTTGTGGCACATAATCTTCAAGACAGTCCTCAGCTCCACAGAGCTCCAAGCACAGGCAGAACAAGCGAAACATCAGACCTACTTATGAGTTTGGGCTGTTCTTCTCTTAGCAGGCGAGAAAGTTCGTGTAGGTGCAGCTCTCCAGTAACATCTGTTGGATTGCAACAGGTTTTCCTTTGAAGTAATATAAAATTGGTGTCAAAAGCTGCTAGAATGCCCTGAAAATCTGAGCTGTGGTGTTGGTTTAGGTATTTATTTTTTTTATTATTTCTTTATGAATATATCTCCATAGTTTATAAAGCAATGCCAGTGGAGGTCAAGCAGTTAATAGCCAGATGAATTACCATCTCCTCCAGTAAATCAGGAGCTGTTTGGAGAAGGCCTGTGCAAGGGTGAAGTTTAAGTAAAGATAAAGAATGAGACAATCATACAGATTAACAAATATCTATTACTTGAGGCCATCCCCATTTTCTGAGGATATACAATAAGGGCATGTCTGCAATCATAGGTATTTATGATTGTAGGCACCACATCCTGGTAGGACTGCATGGGAATTTAGCATAACACAAGGAGCTTTAACTTGAGATTTTGGGGACTTCCAGGACACTTGTGTGTTCAGAAATTGAGTGGAACAGAGCTCACTTGTTAAGTTTAGAACTGAAATTGGATTTTCAAACAACAAAGTTGAAAGATAACCAGATCTAGGTTTTTACTATGAGTTATGATTTTTTAAAAAAAAAAAAAGGTAGAGGCAGTAGGAAGGATTTTAGATATTCTTAAGAGTGGTTCTAGATTAAGCTAAGCAAAGCACAGATTAGGACTTTCCAGAATCCCATCACTGGGAAAAAAAAATAAAAAAAGAAATACATCCTGCAAGACTTACTGGCTGTTTGTCCAAGGAAATACGATGAAGTGTGGAATTGCTCCCTTTTCCACAGGCTGCCAAGTGCTACCAGGAGACTCTCTCCTTCAGCGCGTGCAGCTGAAGAGCCTGCGCTTCATGGTAAAGACAGCTCAAGTGAATAAAGTCACAATTACAGTGTAATTCTTTACAACTGCCATAAAAATGCTTCAGCTTTAAAACGTAAACTTGAGAAGGGAAGGAAACATAAATTCTTAAAGAGCTACTAAATTATAGCTTTTCTTTCTCCAGTTTAACCGTTTTATCTGCATCTAGTATTGATGTTTGCGTTACTGTAAAGAGCACACCTGCTATTTTTAAAGAAGTGGTTGAATGACACTGTAAAAATGGCAATTGTCAAAATATTAATGCAACCTGGGCGTTGAAAAGAGAGCTTTTTTTTATGACTTTTTAAAATTCACAATACAATTGATTATTTCAGCAGCGATCGCAGGCAGGATCTTATCCGGCTGCCACCTCGTGGCAGCTGCTGGGATGGTCTGGTGCTGGCCCAAAAGCTTCAATTTTAGGGCTGTAGAACTGGCCCTAACCTCTGTCCTGCTGAATATAAGATGGTTAATGAAAATACGCTGGCCCTTATTTGAAAATAACACATAGAAAATGCTACATTCTGTCTGGAGAAATTTTAAAACACGTACGTGCATAGGGAAGAATGCATCCCGCCGGAACCATCCCTCAATTAGCTCAGCTGTAAGGCCAGAGCTGCCCGACGGCCTTCAGAGACACCTGGACTCTGCTCCAATTTGCTCATCCAAACCCCAGACCTGTGACTGGAACGGAGGGAGAATGCCCACCTAAACCTTCCTGGCTCTATAATTCTCCTTTCGGTATGTTCCGCCTCATCTCTTCCTCCGTGCCCACACGGAACAACTTAATCCGGTGTTCTCTCACTATTGCTGCAAGAGGTACGGGGCTGCGTGAGCTATCAGACCGGTGGAAAAGGTGACTTACGACCCCGCTTCTCCAAACTATCTGTCCACAGATCTATGAACATAAGTAAGTTCACGCATTCAAGGAGTCCCAGTCAATTAAATGGACTTATTTAGGTGCAGCTCCTTGATAAGTTGGGATCTGAGCAGCATCCAGTCAATATGGTGCAAGTCTTCCCTTGGAAGGGTCAAGGCCTTGCTCTTAAAGATCAGTCTTGGAAAACAGAGTGGGAATCAGAAGCAATTCAGTCCAAGTTATGCACCTAATTTTTCTCCTCCACTTCTTCCCCCAAGACATTGAAAACAGCGTGTCTCCGTCTCCCCTTCCCTCGGGAGCAAATCACAGATGCTTAGAACTGAAATAGAAATAGAATCCCGAGGCAAACAGAGATTTGTGCCAAGTCCCCAGCTCTCTCTGCCCCTCAGACCCCTGCTGGGGCGCTCGCAGCCAGGCAGCTTGTGGCAGCCGATGCATAATCCCGCGGGTGCCCCACGCCGCGCTCCGGGGCAGGCAGTGCGGAGAGCAGTGGAGGCAGCGGCAGGCTCTGCCTCGCCACCTTCCCCAGCTAACCCAGCACTGCCGCTCCGACCTCAGCCTCAGTTATACACGAAATAAACAATGAAATGCAAGAAATGAAGTACAACGCGCAGCAGACCGTGGGACAGACAGGTGCGAAGACTATCAGACAGGAGTTAGATCCTCCTACAGGCACTACCCTCCATGCTGTTGGTTGCAAACTGCGACCTCCTCCAGTTCTATCCTAATTTAAGGAAGAGCTATGTGTAGATGGAGGACAATACAATCTGCAGCCATCTCTGAATTACTTGCTGTACGTAGAAGCGGTGGCAAACAGGCCAGCTAGGAAATCTCCCCCGTGAGGACGAAGGAAAGGGAGCTGGGCGAGACCTGGATATGAAGGAGAAGCACATGGAAAGCCCAGTGGAAACAGGAGGCAGTATCTTACATCTGAAAGGTTACAGCATCGCCCAGCTCCTGCGGGCCTGAGGACAGCAGCATTTTTGTCACATTTTGGTCACTGTAGACTGCAAGAACTGCAAGAGTAAAGATATCGCTGTGCCTCTGACGGACACAAAACTCTGCAGTGACCCAAAGCGAGATTACTTTCTCATTTCTACATTCACTCTGGCTTCCCGTTGACTTACGCGTTTGACAGACAGGCTTTATTCCATATCCCTCACACAGAGTCTCTTTGCTACTAGTGCTCCAAAGGAAGACAGCAACGGGAGAAAAGCACACTGAAGGAAAAGACTCGCTAACAGTAGCGATCTAAAAATGCAAGCAATACCCCCGTTTTTCATATCAAGATTAATTTTATGGTTATGACATACAGATTTTTAAAGGCTTTCAGATGAAGAGCCTGAAACTCAAAGTACGCGCATTTCTTTCCTCTGCTCCGAAGCCCCTTCGCACGAGTGCGCAGGGGAAGTAGATGTGAAGAGATGGATTGCAGCGTACAGCCGCTCCGGACGCAACGGCGGAAATACATTTTCACTTATTTGGCCCTTCACATTTCCTAAAGAGTTGTATTTATGTAGCACGTAACTTTATGAAGGTTTGAGGGATTTTTAAGTGTTTAAATACTCAGACTGTATTGGTAACAGATGTTCAATGATATATTTAATTTTTAGTTTTACTGAAAATATCATGTATCGGTTGATATTTTCCATAAAATATAACTTTGAAAGAATGCGTAAACATGCTGTACTTCCAGGAAATGTATCTGAGCCTTTCAGCTACTACATTAAAGTGGGCACTTCTGAAATTAGTGAGCAAATGTTCTGAGAGTCTAATAGGATTTCTTGTTTGCCAAAAAAATAGTACTTTCAGAAGCACAATCTTTTGTGTAATCTCTCTCTCACAAGACAGATGGCATCATTAATTGCCTCTGCATCTAGTTAAATTTTAAAACCTGTGCTTAAATAATGTTAAAGTTGTGGTACATGCTGACAAACATAGGAAATATTAAGGTAGAGTCAATTAGAAACAAGGGAAGAAAATGAAGCCAGAACAGCCAGGAATAATACGAGGCCACAAGAAATGGCTGATTTAATACGTCCATCTTCGTGCCAGGAAGTGTTCCAACCTTAATAATCTAGGAAGCATTTCTGCGTTTGGGTGAACTCCTGACTTGAGTGAAGCAATTGGCAAAACTCTCAAGAATGTCATCCCTTAATCTTTTTAAAGCAACTTTACACGGAACTTTACATAAAGCAACTCTATGGCTTATCGGCAGTTCTCATCACAGCGCCTGCGTAAATACGTTTTGGGAGTCAAATGTAACTGTGAGCTGTATTTCAAAGCTAACATTATTCCAAGTCTCTGGTTTACCACAGTCACCCTACAGTGCTATCAGTAACCAAAAGCCTGATTTTAAGCCTTCTCTGAGTTTAAAATGGAATATAATTACCGTAGCCCTGCCAAAGAGCCAGCTTTTGCCAATAGATACCATATGCTAACTCTTTGGTTTTAAATACAAGCCCTGTGTTTAAAGCCTTTTCTCACACCATACAAGCTGTGATTGTCAGACACGTAGGAGAAATGGACGCCCAAAGGGATTTGAGTGTGTTCGGCCACACCACCTTCGCAAAGTCCACCCGTACCACGTGGCCCAGCCCACTGAATACGGACATGTTCCCTTTTACAGCGTAACATTTTTTAAGGTCTCCTAATTGAAGATTGTAGAAGAAAACAATATAAAACGAGCATAAAAACAATGAGATGCATTGAAAATACAAGAAAAAAAAATAGAGACTGGATGCTGAGATCTTGAATTGGCATCCGTATCCATATGCCAATTTTTAATTTGTATAGTTGTACCCGGTAAGTTCAACAATACTATTCATCACTAACAATAAGGATTTTATCTTCTCTAAAAGTTATCTCATTTTCTTTAGTCTTTGAACACAAGGCCACTACCAGAACACTGAAAGCTCAATCTCTTCACCCAGATTTTACTTCATCTGTTTTAATCTGGCGTTATGCTTTAGGTTTTTACGCCTGCCATAATATTCAATCCTATTGGCCAATTTCAACCAGATTTGGAAGAAGGTAAGAGCATCAAATATACTAAACTCCCATGAGATTCCTAAAATAAGTAAGCGGACAGAGGAAAGAGGCTTTACAATGGGAAAGGCTGCAGGGAGAGTTCAGCTGGAGAACACGTGGGAACTTAACTCCAGAGCACAAATTTATGGGAAGCCTGGCTTCACTGTTTTTAAGCTCATGGAAATATTTTTAAACAGAATACGGTATCCAATAATGCCCTTCATTTGGTTTTCATAGTGTCTGACTGGTGAAAGAATTTAGTAGATTACATTGTGACGAAGAAATCTGACCTTATGAATAAACAAATTCCAGATTCCTCTAGCGTAGAAACATGCGAAGTCAGTATTTTGTTACAAACTGTGATTAAGGCTGATCATCAACGTTCATGCCAGGGATTAAATTGCTTCTTTAAACCCATTCTCTTACCTATTTGTTCCTTGGCACTGAAAGCAGTATGTGTTGGGACAGCATCCTCCACCACTTAGAAGGTCTGGAAGTTCAGTTATGGATTATAAGGGACAGTGGCCACCTCTCCTCTGCTTCCCTGCCATCCATTGTAGGCAACAGCAGATTCTGGAGCCAATACCCTTCTGCGCTCTTGATTTATTATATTACTTTTTATGTTGTCAAAGTTCTGATACAGCCGACTATGAGGTTTTGCTGATAGGCTTGTAAACACCGGCAGGGAGGACTAGGGTCACTTGAGTGGTTCTGATTTTACCTTCTGAAAAGACCCCATTACTCATCTACACAAAAGACTCTCCTGGGCAGAATTCCACAAGAAAGCATTTATTTAGTCCCTTCCATTCTGTTCAGTTATGCCTGACGTAAGTCACACGGTGCTCCAGCACTCCAAAACTGCACGGGCTTCCTAGCAGCATTTTCCTGTCTAGGTAATTCGAAGTGTTAACCTTGGAATTTCATTCTCTAAAATGCTCTGCTCTCAAGACTGCTCAATACCAGGCGTACAGGAAGCCTCAGAGTTTTGATAGACCAAAAGGGCTCTGATAAAACCACTCAGGAGCCCGTGCAGCCCACGTGGAAAACTCGTTAGGACAAGAATCTACAGAGGGAATTCCACAGGAACATTTATGCTAGAGATAAACAGCTTAAGCTATCCCATGGGCACATTTTTAGAAGCTACTGCCCCTCAAGTGAGGTGATGTAGATGCTCCCAGCCCCCTACATCCAGGAAGCGACGCAGGTTCACGTCAATCCCTGCAACAATATCTTTAATCATATGCACTGTCACGTGACACACATTGACCTCGGTCTGCACTTTGATATTGGGGGATAATTTTGTATCTGGTGTGAGATCGCGTCTGTCTGTCTTGCAGTAACTTACTCTCTCAGGCCACAAGCGAAATGGAGAGCCAAAGTGGTTTGAATGAGCGTGTTTTCCTTTTCATTCACAATGAGCCGATACCCCACGGCCAGCTGGTCTGTACCCGCTCAGAGACAGGAACGGCTGACCCAGGGCTGAGACACGGGAAGGGACTGCTTTCCATTACCACGCTCTCCGTAAATTAGCCATTATGCTGTAAACCAAATTGTTCATCACTGCTATCCTTTTTGCTATAAGAAATTGTCAGTATCCCCTCTTCCTTAGATTCATCCTCAAACCTCAGATCTGCCTTCTTACAGACACTGGTTTACTCAAAAGCGTACAATAATCTCTGTAATTATTTTTAAAGAGCAAAATACAAGAGATTCAGAACACTTTGAATCTAAAATAATCTAATCATTTTAGCCATAAGACCATCGTCTGTAATTACCAGCTTAATGTGGAATGCACTTATTTTAGGGAAAGAAAAGCCACTAGAAGAAATTAAAATATTATTTTCTTATCACTCAGCTTTGAAAGCAGCCCTACAGGTTTTGTTGGGTTGTTACTCTTCAGGCTGATGAAAAAGGTTCCTCAGGTCCACCTGGCACATCAGGTCTAAAAGTTATACTATTGTTAGAATAACCATGGGCTTTACTCCACATGCCTTTTGGCTTAGAAAGGAAGTTTGTTCAAAAGGGCAAAGCTTTCTGCTGAGAGATCTGTTGGGATCAAGTCGGAAAGCAGACATTTCTTGATCTCAAGGAGACAGCGTGAAGTAACAGGTCTGCCCCACTCACCTGCTGCTCCATGGTTTGTGGATGGATGAAAGTCACGAAATCAACAGAGAAGTAACCAAGCACTCCTTTAGATTTACAGGTTTCTCCAATTTTTAAGCAGAGCGAATTGAGAACTGCTGGGTCAACAGAACATTGTGGAATAGTAGTGCCAGATGACCGCAAAGGACCTTCAGCATGGAGCTGGTCTCCAGATGACACTATCTTTATCTCGCCTGTTGGCTCTATCAGCACATCCACCGTAAGGTTTGTGACATTTTCTGAGAGCGGGAAGGCTTCTATCACACCACCTAGTAAGAAATGAATTAGCTGTTAAGCTAGTAATCAAATTCACATGCGATGCTCTTCAGAGTGCACAGAATGAAACCATCCAGCTCCTATTGTGCTCCGACATTGCAGGGAGGACTGCTATGGAGATACAGTAAGTAAATAAATGTAATGTGAGCAGCATAGCTAGAACCCATGAATCTCTTTGAAGAGAAAGAATATATCTCATCTACTATAGCACCGTACAGTCCAACCAGTGGCTTTTGAGCTGCAGATGCTTTGCGAGCAGTTACAAACTGGATATATTACATATCTGACAGGAGAAACATGCTCTTGGGTAGCATAAATGAATCCTGGGCTGTCCCACAGCCTAGCTAAATGCTAGGCCCAGAACAGCAGTGAAATACAATGCTGGAACCTCGAGGAAGTTGTATCTCCTGCTGTGAATTTATCTCGGAGATTCCCATCCATGTGAGGGTCTAAAATAAGTAATCTGCCTTTTGGTAGGAGGAGGAACTTGGTGTGGAGATGGGAAGGCTTGTACATGACAACTTCTTGCAAGGTTGCCCATAAGAAAATCACAAAGAACACCGGCTGGCATTCTGGATTTGCCTTTTTACTGCATATAATGCCACAAGTCATTTAGTTACAATAAAATAATATGTAATAAAAATTGGTCCTATATATGTTAACACTTTCAAAGCTTTGAATCATCCTTGTCTCTTCCACAGATAAAGAAATGCATGAAACATATATATCCATTATATATAATACAAAACGACGGCAGGGCAGAATCACCACAGAAATTTACTGCCCAACCAGAAACACTGTGTCTTTTCCACTCAAAATCTGGCATACAAATATAGGATGTCAACACACGTGTGCAACGCTGACTCACACATACACTGATATGCAGCGATCAGACAAGGGTTTTCTCTGCACTGCCTCTTAAGGACACAGACGGGCTCCCTTCTGAGCTCTAGGCCAGTTGGGTACTGGCCAGCTTTGATCCAAAGGTGCCATGAGCGGGTTTAATGCAGGAAGCCCCGCTGAGGGCTCGGCACACGCAAACAAAACTATCCAGCTATCAGATTGGAACTTGTTCATATTCCTTTGGTTGGAGGGCAAGAAAGAGCACGGCAATGGTCTAACGAGGAGTCTGTGCCAATGTCCTGGTAAGGGACAATTCGGCACGGCATTCCCGATCCTCAGTGGTGACACTACCTGCCTGGAAGGCAAAAACTGGGGAGAAAGCTCAGCTCTTCTCCAAACCAGTTAAAGGTTATGAGCACGTTTCAGTTTATGCATTGTATGTGTGTAGCATCCAGAGTTTCATACAGCTCCCTTCCTGGTCCTACAGGAGGGAAAAGCGAGTCTTGCAGCTGTTTGCTCACCAACACCTAACAATGACGAAATATTCTCCCATTTACCCATGTGGAAACCCACGTGCCAGCATTCCTCAAAGCCCTTTGCGAAATGCGACGGCCTCCAGTACAGTAACCCAGGATTAAGGAGTTGGTGCTTATTGATTCAGAATCACACGAAAAAGGTAATCCAGGATTAATATAGGTTAAGTGCTTGGATGGGCCATATGAATGATAGAATAGTTGCCTGTAATTCATTTGTAAATGAACATTTGAAGCATAATGGAGAAATAAAGGGTGAGAAATATTTAAATGGGCCCAAGATTAACACGAATATGGCATACAATATGGTATAATTACTCCTTATAACACTTAACAGTGACTTTGTAGTCTTATTTACCTTGACTAAGAAATGTTTGGAGGAATTTTTCCCATGTAGGGAATCGTTTCTCATTGACTGGCTGTACGTGCTGTGCTAAAAGGCCCGGCAGCTCCTGGGAGATCTTCACCAAAGCTGGCTCCTGCAGAAACAAATTAAATAGAACCACAAGCAATTTTACTACAGAAATGAAAACTGCTTGTGGGGTGATTAAAAACCAGGCCTCCAACAGGCAAAAAAAAAAAAAAATGTGGTTACTGTTTACCCACAGTCAGGAAGCCTTTTTTAATTTTTCTACTTGCTACTCTTCCCTCCTATCGAAAACTGTCCTCCTCTGAAAGACAATCCCCCCCCCCTGCCTTTGGCATGGCATCTATTTCATTATAATTTATATCAATAATTTGATCTGGCAACTGAAAATGCTAAGCACTTGGTAACTGCTTAGGGATCAATACCAGCAGTCAATAACTTCTACATTGTTTATATTTTGTAACTGTGCATATTGAAAGAGTCACATATGCCAGAAATAGTTTTACTGACTCTATGTTTAAGCCGTTACATCAATCCAAACACCATTTTGTTATCAAAAAACAAAAGGAGGAATAATCAACCAAAAGCGTTTCTAGAGCGGGAGATACCCTTTAACACTCTCCAATCTGGAACATAAATTCACGAGTGTATTTGTGCCTCTATCTTTGGTAGAATTGATTAGCCATGCTATAGGAGATAAGCTAGCTTTTTTCCTAGTTTCAAATTCTTTACTATATTATCACACACACAAAACAACCCCATTAAATACAGAAACTGACTGCTTTTACTGTTCAAAAATGTCCCAGAAGTACACAAGCATATAAAGTGCAAGGACCCTGACTCTATTGCTTCAGGCTCCTTCTCTTGCTGCTTCATAAGCATTCGCCTGCTTCCCCTGGGTCTCTTTGCTTCTGTTTTACGCGCTCTCTCTTCAGCCTCCCCTGCTTCAGAAGATGACCAGCCATCCTCTGATCTCGGCAATGTCCTAAGCCACAATCATATTATCTTGAGCTCTGGAGGAACATGATAAAACCTGATGGCTAACATCTAAGAATAGGAAAAAAAAAATAAATAAAAATGTGTTTTTCCAGAGCAGTGAGTTTGAAGAGATGGGCTTTGTCATGAAGCGCATAAAGTGACGTAATCAAAAAGACAAATTCAAAATCAGCTTACTGCGACTTATCTACCAGAATGAGGAGGATGGGCCAATGATTAGGGTATCGGCTTTGCGTACAGGAGACCTAGATATGTTGCTGAAGGCAGTTTGCCTGAGACTTCAGGAAAGCGACTTTCTGTCTGCATCTCAGCTGTCCAGCCATGAAAGGGGGACAATTGCTGTCCCTACCTCACATGGAATTGAGAAAAAAATGCCTTAAAAATATCGCGGTGCTTAGATAATGATGCTGATCTGGGCTACGTGGGCTCCTTTCATATACTAAAGAGAAAAGTATGCGTGGCTGACTTTAAACATCTCAGAAAAGATGCTAAAAAATTGTTTTAGTTAGCGTATCGATACACCAAGCAGCACGGTCTTTAACCTGACAGTTCAAACAAAGGACCACATAAACTGCCAGATCCAAGTTCAGAATTTACCCAGATTCTGGTCTTAAACTGCTCATTCCCTTAAAACCTTTAAGGAGGAATGTAGGTTTTTGATAGCTCAGCTGACTAAAACAAGAGAGCAGCGAGCAAATAAATATCCATTGGCCTTATCTTGATTTGTATTTGTGTTGAAATATTGCTAAGCCAAGAAGTCCCAAGATGAGGTGGTTCATTGCGCAGCGAAAACAAACGCAGCTTTGGAGAGAGGATCTGAGCCATGGTGGATGTCATGGAGCTGCTGACCTACAAATGAGTTTACACCTGCCAGCGCACTCAGCGATACCTCCGTCACGCTGGGTCTCGTCCCTGAGATCTAATGACTTTGGGTATTGTGTAATTTAAACAGAAATATAAAACCAAACAAACAATAGAGAAGGTATGCAATGGCTGCCTGAAAGCTTTTGCTAAATTACTGGGAAAAAACCCGATAATCCCTGCTGGACGTGTAGAAGCATTTGCAAGTGCTGTAACCAAGCTTGTATAAGCAAAAATTAAACTTTGGACACGTCAACTGGGACACAATTTTCCATTGCAAAAATTCTGAGGGACACGAGGGCAGCTGCGCCAGCTCCGTGGACCAGTGCTGGGGACTGCCGTACCTCCTTTCAGACAGAGCTGTTTTCAAGGATTACATGCGGTTGTGAAAGAAAGATCCCTAAAGGGGGTGCAAAATCAAGCAGAACTTCCAAACTTTGCAGTGCATTGATGGGCACGCTTACCGGGCTCACCAATGGAGGCTGCTGGTAAGACACAGTCTCCTTTCACCTCATCTATGCACACAGCAACGTCATATGCTGCTACTCTCTGTCCACATGATGGACACTGGACAGGCAAGAGTGTTGCGGTACTTCCTCAACAGACCCAGCGTTTCTTGCTTAAATAAGGTCAAATAGCATTTGAAGGGGACTTGAACACAAGACAAACTCAGAGCATCTGTTAGGGCAACGCAGCTGCACAGCGCCCGGCTCAGGAGCATCTTCCAGTTCAGGGCTACCAAGATGATGAGGGACTGGAGCATCTCTGTGCTGAGGAAAGGCTGAGAGCCCTGCGGGTGTTCAGCCTGGAGAAGAGCAGGCTGAGAGGGGATCTCATCAATGCCCACCAATATCTAAAGGGTGGGTGTCAGGAGGATGGGGCCAGGCTCTTCTCGGTGGTGCCCAGTGACACAGGAAATTCTGTCTGAACACGAGGAAAAACTACTCTCCCGTGAGGGTGGCAGAGCCCTGGCACAGGCTGCCCAGAGAGGTGGGGGAGTCTCCGTCTCTGGAGACATCCCAACCCCGCCTGGAGGCGTTCCTGTGCCACCTGCTGTGGGTGACCCTGCTCTGGCAGGGGGTGGGACCGGGTGATCTCCAGAGGGCCCTTCCCACCCCCACCACTCTGGGAATCTGTGATTCAAAGCACCCTCAGCACTCGCTGACTGTGAAGGATACGTGCATCAAAACCAGTTGCTTTACAGAAAGAAGACAGGGGCTTTTAAAGAAATAACTAACTCAAGAAAATCTGAAAAACGTTCTCGTGAGATCAAACCCAACATAACAGTGCTTTTAAGAAGTAATGCCCAGATAATCAAGGTGTTCACAGAAGGGAGTCGGGCAACCGCTTTTTAAGGATCAGCACCTGGAATTCTAGTTGAAGTTTTTTTGCAACTGTAAGCTCTAAAAAGGCAATAATCCTGATTATAGGGAGTTTTAGTAGGCAAATTCAAGCCCGGTTCCAACATTCGCTCATGAAGTTAAACCTTTTAAAAGGATCAGTGCTCGGTAGGCTAATTTCATTTAAATTGGACGGTATCTCCAGCAGAGCTTACCAATGTTTTATCTCTTGATGTGGCCCAAACCAATTCAGAATCATAGGCTCAATGGAAACAGGGAGCATTTGTTCAAATCTTTCAGCTGATGTTTCTTAGTACCAGTAAAAAAGGGGCAGCCCAAGTACTGTTTACATCATGTAGGAATCTTTAAATCTATCCAAATCTGTTTTGCACCTTTTTATAACAAGGAATAAGCATAAAAAAAAATTGATACCTTTTACCAGTAAATCTAAAATACTTTCTCACCCTTCTGCAAGCTGAATTTTGAAAGGCTTTCTTAGAATGGCAGTTGCAACAAAAAATAAGGACCAAATGTGGCATATGTTGAAGGCACTGGTAGGAAATCTACTCGAGACACATCAGTCAGCAAAGAAAAGCCTGTTGAAAAGGAAAGTAAAATAAAAAGAAAGAAGAAATAGACTTAGAAAGAGGAAGAAAGACCTGAGGACAGAAAGAGCTTGCAGAGCAGAATGCATGAGAAAGACCCAGGGCTTTTTAGCTAAAAATCAGATTGAAAGGAAATTATTTAGACCTTGCAAGCAAATAGAGTGAAGAAAGTAACTCCAAGTAAGTAAAGCTGACTGGGCCAGAGAAGAATAAAATCAGCCGACAGATCCTCAGCAATACGAAGTGCCACATCTCTGCTGAAGTCAATGAAGCTATGGCAATTTATGCCACTTCAATGGCACCATGACAATTCATACCATTTATGCAGTATATCCTTTATATTGCGATCAGTGGAGCTATGATAACTTATTCCAGTTGATTTGATGCGAATCGGTCCAGCCCAGCTTATTCTGACGTTCTCAGCGACACCAGCAAACAGGGCAATATTGGCAGAGTCCAGTGACTGCTGTCTGGCTGTCCAAATAACTTTCATTATTTCCTATTTTGCAAATTAAACCGATTTGACATTTTTTCTAATTCAGACAGGTACATGCTGGCCAGAACCACAATCTACCACACCGAACAAAACAATCTGAGAGGTTTATAAAAATGGCAATGTTTTTGGAAGTGATACACTGAACACCCTTATCTACTTAAAGTTTGCAGCCTGATTTAAAGCCCAGGCATTTGATTGTTAACTGCAAATTTTAAAATTAAAAAGTGCCAATTTTGCTTTCCATGAGCTGGAAAAGCATGTCCTGATAGAAGGTAACATCATGTAAAACAGCCATCATTACCAAGTAACACAAATGTTTTTCGTATGTAAAATTGCTTTGTAAAATATTTGCTCCATCTGCTGAAAGTAGCAAAGACAATTTTCCCTGATAGCTAATGGCCCATTTCAGCTGTATGGCAAGCGATTCACCGTGGCTGCGACTTGCATTAAGTAGAATGGCGAAAACAGTGCACAGAATTCTCCACTTATGTAGTATTATCTACTCACTGCTTCCTGAGAGCCCGTCCCTCATTATCGCGGCCTTCGCTTTGGATCAGCACACAGGACCCGGGTTGCTTCGACTCAAGAGGCTTTTTGTCAAACTGAGGCACATATGCTATGCTTCAATACAAAAGCACAAACAGCCACTTTCCTTGACTACAAGAACAAGAAGGTTAGTTCTCTTTCAACTTTCCAGCACTTAAACTGCTGTTCCTTTTTTCACACCACATGGGGCCATGGTTTTCTCTTCTGGCTCATGCTGTCACTCTGCACGCTGAGGATTTCAATATATAAAGATCAAGCACTTCTTTTAATTCTAAATTCAGCTACATACACACACACAAAAAAAGGAAGAAAAAACCCCACTGACCTAATCCAGAAAACCCCTCCCAATTGCTTGGTTCATTGTATACGTTGCTATTTACCATACCTCCATTGAAAAGCACATGTTTACATTGTGCCCTGAACTACTTCAACATCTGCTAACAGAGCAATAAAAAATAAATAAAGCAGGACTGTTTAGAAAGAGAGATCCTTTCTGTTTCCTCCCAACACTCCTAAACGGGCAGCAGCGATATGCTGCGAGATGCCTCTTCGTAGATGTCATCTCGGAAAACAATATATGCGGGGAAATCAAATACAAAATCACTACGGCCCGTGCTACCGAAAATCAGACAGAAAGAGGATCTTGAAAGCTCTATGAGCTTGTCAAATAATTCTGCATGTTTATGCACAGTATGTTGATTTGAGATTAGGACAATTAGGACAATTTTATTAAATAGCTTGCTTTTTTAATAATAAAACCCCCCACAACTCGACGTGCATTGCTGTTTTATGCAGGAAAGCATGTCTTTTGCTAGGTTGCAGCCTTCATTTTTCAAGGTTCCCCACATCTACCTTCAGAGCAAAGAAAATGTAACGTGATTGTCATAATCTCCAAAAATCTCTCTTTAAAAAAAAAAAATTATCATAGTTTATTTCAAATGCAGCATTTGTAAATTCAGGACATTGGGATGTTAATCCTCAAACCATAGGAGATAAGTAATATTTGAATGCATCTTTTCTGTATTTTAATGAGATCTCTGCAAATGTACAAACAATTCAGATGCCCTCAGATTAATAATATTTCCCTAATTAATTTATTTTTCTCTATTGCAGTCTCTATAAATTTTGTCCACTTTTGTTCATTTGTGCCTTCTTTCTGGCTTGTGTCTCTAAAGAAAGGATTCTAATGCATTCCAAAAATGCGACTTCAAAAAGAAAAAAGGCATCATACAGATAATCCACAGCCACTTCCCAGGAATTTGATCTAAATTGCCGAGCTGTAACGCTAAAGGAATCGTCAGACAAAACCTGCCTCGTGTTTCACAAACAACAACAGTTAAACTTCTTTTATTCCCAGAGTTGCCTATGTGTTACTTTTAGGATTTTAGCAAAATAAACATTTTTAAAATAATCCAAGCAGGCATTTTATTGGATGCGATAACATTAACGGATTTCAGATTTCTTTAGTGCTCTTGCTTTATCCTCTCCTTCCACGCTGTTATTGCTACAAACTGGCACTTAAATTCAATTGATTCAAAATATTCTGGATCCATATGGCCTAAAACCCTGGAGCTGAAGTTCTGATATTGCCTCACTGCTGTTTTCTAGCATTTGCCTCTACTCCAGTCCCCAGATGGTGGAAGTAACATTTAAACCTCCTTTCCTCTGCCTTGTACAATAGACCTTGGCACCATTTCAACTGTTTACTCCGGTAATTAACAGCACTGATACCACAACAATTACAACTCCTACAATCTTAACACAATAATGCTATGAATTAGTGAGAGCTAATGGCTGGAAGGTATAGTGGTTCCAGACTGCGAGATCTGTGCATTTTTAGAATAAAATAAAAGGTACAAACAGCACGCTTGCGGTAGACAATGATTACCTAGTAATTAGTTTACACAAAGCTTCCTATTTAATGGCAAAACGCTGTAATTAACGCGTGACAGAAAATCAAAGGGTACTTTGTAAGCATATGAAAAATTAACACTGCAGGCCTATAGCTTTATGTACTGATTAGAAGCATATTAAATCAATAGGACATACAAACCAACAGCTTGCATATCTGATTATTGCAAGTCTTAGGAACGGATATCATGGCTTTAATTTAACCAAGGGATACAATTATCGTGCTTTATTTTACTCAGAATTAAAGAATCACCTGAGACATCACTATGGCAGCTACATAGATATATTAATAAGCTGAATAAAAGCACTGCAGTCTGCTTGCAGATAGAGGGAATATTTAAAGTATTTAACATCTATGTTGACAAAGCTCTTCCCATACTAGGAAATGACCCGCAACTGCAAGGCTTTATCAGTAACCAAGTTCTTCCTTAACTCTTTGGGTTCTGTCTCTTTTCCTATTAAACACCCTATCAGTTAGAAGAAATTTTAAAAGCCTGTCGAAATGCTGTAAATGCACCTTCTGTGTATCTGTCAGAGTTTCTGGCCCTCTTCAGGCTGAAAAAATTTCCACACCTGCAATTGCGTGCGTACAATAGGGGCAGCAGCAAAGACAACTTGCTTAAGAACCCCTTCGGTAGACTTCAGGTGTTAGATGAAGACCAGTTCAACCACCTGCAATTTATTCCGGTTTCTGTAATATCTGTGGCGTTGCCCTAGAACAAAGCTGGTGGCGTTACAAAAGGGGATCGGAGTGGTGAAAACGAGAACAGGTAGCAGAAAGGAAAAAAGCAGCGTCAGGAAGCTACACTGTGTTCATAGTGCCACGTTTCTAAAATTACGTCTTTGACAGTATTACAGTTGGTTTTATTTTGACCTGTTTATAAACGTATGCTCTTTACTTCGAATTCCCTACTTCAGTAAAGAAACACGATGAGGTACGTAAGCTTGGGGTTTCCCATAACCGATGCAATTCTCTCAACCATTAAAAATCTCACCGCTCTTCCCGATTTTCAGATAATCACAAAGTTTATCTAATTACTTATTACAGGACTTTTGAAAACTGACCAAAAAGATTTAAAGGAACATCCAGCATTTTGTAGCATTTTATCTTGGCCTCTGAAATTGTAATTTTCCAATAGCACTCAATGCAAAATCCAGCAACCAGTGTCTGAACACTGCCTTCTGCAACTCAGGCTGAAAGTTGGATTTCCCGGATTTGTCACCTTCTGAGAAGATTTTGATTTCCTCTTACACGTTTTAGGGAATTAACCAAGATATAGTCCATGAGGAAAAGAAACCGTGACAAAATACCGTGGCACAACTGGAGGCAGGAAGATTCAAACACTCTAACATTTAAAACAGTAGGCTGCCCAAGCGCATTAAATAGCTTTTTTCTCCTACAACAGATATTTAATGGAGAGTTTTGAAATGGTTGTGTGGCTATGGCCAATTATAATGGCTTATTGAGGGAAGAGTTTTGTTGCTTGTTTTTCTGTCTTGTTCTAGTCTTGTGTTTTCAGCTCTTTTCTTCTTTATCCCCGCGCTTATCCTTTTTTTTTCCATCTTCAGTCTGAGCTTCGTTATCTTTAGGATTGCTGCTAGGTAAACTCACATCATGTTGCTGGTCCTGGTGGTTAATTAAGAGTCGCAGTGTAATAAAAGATAATTCTAAAATTAATTTGATCAGTAATTTAATCTAGTGATTTAGATACTATTAAGAGCTCTATAGTTATACAAGAGGACAGGATCTCTGCATATACCTTTATTATTTTATGTAAAAGCGGACCTGCTAAAAGAAGAAAAAGGCAACGCTATCAGGAAAGTGATATCATCTTTCCTCTCAAAGGGAAGAGGACTGCAAGTCTTCTGAGAGTTTGAGGCGGCAGTTCAAGTCCCAAGATTCAGTCAGAGACCAGGAGGCACCGCAGACTTCGACAACCTGGTATCAGTTCAAAAAGAAAAGGCCGCACATATACTTTGTAGACCATTTTTCCACCAATCTTTAGCTTGAATTCTGAGTGAGCATCTGTCTTCAAGGTCGTGAAAGTACGGCTGTATAAGATCTGCTTAGCCCCGAATCTTGTCTCTGACAGTGGTGACAGGTGGATGCCCAGGAAAGGATGAAGAGAGAGCAAGTGCAGCCGTTCCCCAGACACTCTCCCAGCCTCCACCAATTTGCAGGTCAGAACCCCTCTAGGCCAGAGACGGCGTCAGCGATAACAGTCAATAGTTTTCTCTTCCACGAATTTATACAGTGTCCCAGCAAGGGTCTGTATAAGTACAGGTGAGATTTTCCAAACAACTGAACTGCTGACTTTCAACAGGAGTGAGATACCCAGCTTCTTAGCATCCTTTGGAATGCCATATATTAATAAGTATTGTGGATATCTTTCTCTAGATATTCCAAACAGGCCCTCATGCAATTGTCGTACTGTTTTTTTCACTTACTCCAGCAGTAGCAGAAACACATTTTTTGCTATGCACAGACTAACTGAAGCTTGAACTGGTACAGAAAACAGATTGGAAAATCATGAGAGAATGGCATAAGAGCATTTCACATGCCTTATATGTTAAACGGTTAAAAATCTGTGAATTCATTTGCTCCCTCCAAGCGTCACTCACATTGCAAGATACAATTAAACTCCTAAGGTGTCTCTCAGTACTTACTGATGTTTTTGCACGTAAGTGGCGCCAGAGCCCGATGTTCTTTTTCACACTGGAGAACGTCTCCACAAATGCCACCATTGCCAAATGTGCACTTGGGGAGGCAGCAGTTCTCTTGATATTGAATTATCACTAGAATCTGGGCCTCAGGATGAAATTCTTTACGTGCTGACAGGCTTCAGCAGCGCACAGTAGGATGAAGGCCGTACAAAGACATTCAGCATAGTTTGTGAATTCTACCCTTTATGCAGTGCAAAATAATTGTTCAGATAACTCAGATGCTGCATTAAGTTAACGAGGTGAAATACATCGATAATCCTTTCCTGCATTTTTGTTTGCCCAACGTTGTGTTTGAAATGAGGAACCTAAAATCAGTCTCATTTTTAGACGGAATAGATTTTTACACAGTTCAAACTCAAAAACTACATTATTTTTAATCTGTTGCCTACCACATACCAATGAGGAAAATCTGGGTATCGTGTCTTAAACTGCTATGCAAATGATGCTATTTGTAAGTATTAACATAATTTAGTGCTTACAGTCATATTCTCATTTCTAATAATTCTACCAGAATGGAGAGTCTTTTCACTGTACTCTTAGCCTGCAGGATAGTCTTTCATCAAGAAGCTGAATTTTTTAATAACCTGCCAGCATACGTTTTGTATGTGGCAGCCTATGCAGATGACACAATGTCTTCATTATCAAAAGAAACAGGTCTACATACTGTAATAGGACATTAAAGCATGCCTGTGCTCATAAACTAATGCTTTGATGTTTAAATGCGTATCATTACAATGGTATTCCTTAACAAAGGGTGATTTTAATCCTCTGCTCTCAATGGTAATACTCAGTGGAGACTGCAATTCATTATAGATAAAAAAGGTCTCCTGTTCTACAAAAGAGAGCAAAACTCAGAAGGCAGAAAAATTTGAACACACATATTCAAACAAGATGCTCAAAACGGCAGCAAGTTTCACACTTTGCCAAAGCCCATTTTAATACTGGTCTGGATTTATGGAAGCTTTCCTGCTGACTTCAGGAAATTAGCTCAAATACGTTATTCTGTATGTATTTTCCAACTTCCAACAGATATTTAAGAGCTTCTAATGGGTTGATTCCTGGTTGCGTCAAAGCTCAACGCAAATGCAGTATAAAAGGGAAACCAAAGAAAGCCCATTATCACTATGTCCTTTACGCAGAGTCACTTAGCCACGAGAGAGTGAAAAAGGCACAGAAACAGGAACGCTAATAATAAAGCTTGGAAATAGCACTTCTATAGGGAATTTCTACCAGCAAAGAACTAGACTTGGTGAATCCTCTCTCCTGTCCCACTGACTCAGATGGTGGCAGCAGGATCTGGATATATTGTTAGCTTTTATGTCCCAGAGCGGCCGGTCAGTGGCCAGGTAACGCTCCCGCTGGGGTGGCTCTCCAGTGCGCTACTTTATACCACTTGACTTGCGCAGAGCGAGGGATCTTTAAAAGATCAGAGAAATCAGCTCTTCAGCTTTATATGATAAGCTCTATTGTGTAACGTGGAATTATTTTGTAGTTGTCAAATGCAACAGAACTGTAATCGGCACAATTTGAAATTTTAATATACAATATAATTCAATCAAACAAAAATTTCAAAACAGTTTTGATTGAATTAAAAAAAACCAAAAGAGCTATAATGAGTAGTTTATGTAAATGAAACAATTCTTTCTGGATACATTCCTTCTGGCTTTAAAACCATTACATTAGGAATGAATTTGGCACAATATACAGAAATATCAAATGCTTATTGAAATTAACACATTTAAATACCAATGAATATTTAAACTACAAATAGTTCTCTGAATGCCAGAACTAATGAAGTCTAGTTTCCTATGGATTTTCCTGCGGTTAAAATATATCTTCTTCCAGCCTTTCTCAATCTTGTGGCTTCTTAGGGATCTACTAGTACATGAGTTCATTTATGGGATCTCTCTCCTTACCCAAACACCCACTGTGAATCAAACATGCAGGAGTCTAAGAATCTCTGAGACTTCAAGTGTTCTGTCTTACACAGCTGAAAATGGATGGCAGGTTTAAAAGTTATTACTGAGGAAAAATGTACAGGAAAAAAAATCCTTAGAAAACCAAATTAAGAAGTAATCAGTTTGTACGTGATTTCAAATTTATTAGTACTGTTCAACTATATTAGTCCAAGACTTTTGTTCAGTAATTTCAAGTTTCTGTGTAGACGTAAGGGTCTTCTGCCTATCTACTTCCACTTATACATGTTCCCGTTCCCACTTTGGATAAAAAGCACTGTGTAAAATTTGCACATTATTGCCTATGTATGAAGTGTTACAACACCCAACTTATTCCACAGTTGGATGACAGGCATTCATTTATATTTTGGAATAGTTAACTGTTTTATTTGAATTACTGTTACCTATTGCTTTGTACAAGCCAGTCTGGTCTCTGTGATAGCAACTCTTACCAAAGCCTTAAAATGAAAGCTCAGGGAAAAGATTAACTGTGAGGAAGAAGCCAAGTGGACTATTAAGAAGCCACAACAACAAAGACGACACCCTGCTCCTCCCTTACTTACATGGGCCCGCTTCTGACTCCAT
This sequence comes from Rissa tridactyla, assembly GCF_028500815.1. Classification (NCBI taxonomy): domain Eukaryota; kingdom Metazoa; phylum Chordata; class Aves; order Charadriiformes; family Laridae; genus Rissa; species Rissa tridactyla. The sequence continues at coordinate 2,397,241 of NC_071474.1, forward strand.
AGCTCAGGGCTGTATCTCTGACGTTCCTTTTGAACCCAGTGGAAGCATTTCAAATGCAAAATAATATCACAATAGGCAGTGCCATTTCCTCCAGATTCATCATTCACTTTAAACAACCAACGCCGCACTTCCATATTGTCCACGATCAGCTGGCTGAGAACACCAATCATCTGCGGAGCAACGACACAAAGATGTTTTGCACTATGACAATATTAAATTGTTCCTCAATTCAGACTTCTAGCTCTCAGATATTTGGACTTGAAACTTACTTCCTAAATTCAGTTTCTTTTTCTTAGAGATGCTTGTGTTGTTACAGCTACCTTGGATATGTAACGACAGCAACGTTGAATGCTTTTTGATGAAGAACCTATGGTCTGTTCATTCTGTATTTGAGTCCACTGGTGCAGACCGCCAAACAGCAACGAGCACCTTTGGTGGGTGGTGAAGCTGTATTCTGCAGAGAGAAATTTGCCTGTCCAGGCTTTTTTTCTTTTCCTGATTGTGATCTTAGCTTTTGGATAATCAGTACTGCTTAATAAATGTTTGTGACAGGGAACAACACGGGATGGACTACACTATTTGCAAAATTGGGGAAACAATTGTGCCAGATTCTAACACCAGCCAAAACATCTGTGAAATTTTCCTACTGGAGAGTACATTATATGGTTATAAATGTATGAAGGAGTTACCAGGCAGGCTTTATAAAAATGCTAATTATTTATTTGTGTATGTACACAGATTTAAATGGCTTTCAAATGCCTTTGCCCAGCTGGTGTAGGATGCAATTATCTTCTTACAAACTGCAGATGCCTTTGAACCTGGTAAAAGTGTTACGAGATCTTGTTGCATTGGCTAGAGACTTCTACACTTCTACATAGCAATTTTAGGGACTTTTTATTTTTTTTAACCTTGACCTCAAATACAATCACGTGTGCATCCCAGATGCTATTATCTGTGGCTTTTGAGAATCGCATAAATGTGTTTTCCTTGATGATTCCCCTACAGTATCGAAAAGGATCAATAGTATTGTAAGGACTGTACCAATCATAAAGAATTATGTTCTATCTTTAAGTGAAAATTGAATTGTGCTTTAACATAGCATCACCTTGCTTTGATTATTTAACCCAAAATGTCAATATTTCATACAAGCAAACAGCAGAAGTAGAACCTCCGTAACACTGTAGTTTGAGTCAAAAGTATTAGATTTACATAAATTATTTAACAATAAATAAAGAGTTGTTTTTCAGATGACTGATCATATATTTATTTCATCTACTATAGAAGATGCAGTATATTTGTGCAGCTTAGATTGTTTTCAGTGTTAAAGGTGATTAATAAAAAGCAAAGCAACATGAAAAGCCTCTCTAAGAAGTAGGAATACCTCCAAACCATGGCACTGATTGTTTTCCTGTATGAGATGTAGCACCACCATAAAATTAATTTTTAAAAAATCAGTACGGTTCATACTTAGACATCTCATTGCAAATTGCAAAATCAGCTTATAGAAGGAAACACTGACCCTGAATGCAAAATAAACATATGTAAACGGAACACGGTACAGAAAACTCTTCTGCCTTGTAATTTTAGTTGAGTAATATTTTGTTCTTTTCTTACTGGTCATGCTAACAAGATAGGTGAATTTAGCAATGATAAGCCAGATACAAGGTAAAACTCCAGTTGCGCATATGCTCAGTGAACCTCAATTAGAATAGGCTGACTTCCTAAGTGGAAGAAGTTTTTCCTTCATCAAACACTTAGTTTCCCAGAAAGCCCTGTTTTATTTTCAGTCGCTGGTAAAACTCCTATTAGTCTCATTGAGGTCATGACTTCAGCCATGGAGCAGCAACACAAACTCTCTGAAATAACGGGACCAAACGCCCTCATATATTCTCAAGAAAGAATATGGAGAATACCAGAGCAATTGTATTCCTTCCTGACTAGGATACAAATTGCATTTAATTGGTCAGATAGAGCCAAAAAGAACACAACCTCACGCATGATTTAATCAAACCCAGTTCAGGTCTAATCAATACAGTCACTGCGACTGTACAAAGTTTGCCTCCTACCAAGTGCAAAGCGGCATCTGCATGTTGACACATCCCAGACCACATCCCGCTTACCTGGTCATCGTTGTAGATGTCAGATGCTCCAGGAGGGGTTGCCACACAAGCACTGGCAAAAATTCGTTTACTTCCAGACTTGCTACTATAGAGATGAGCCACTTCTGGCACCGAGCCTAATATAGGCACATTTAGCATGGCAGCCACTGCTAAATCATCTTTGTGGGGAACCCCTCCAACAATGTAGGCATCTCTATTCTGGATAAGAATTTTTATTCTTTTGATTGTCTTGGGACTGTACTTCAGCTGAGTGGCTAGGCACATGTGATGCTTCTGTATAAAGACAACATTATTCTTGTTAAAAGGTGTTCTTTTCTATTCCATGAACCTAATTTATAATGTTGCACACAATAAATACATTATTAATAGCAGGCTGGGTTATGACCTATCCTGTAGCTTAGCAGTTTAAATTGATAAAAGCTGTTGGGGTGAGGCTCCATAATCGTGCACATCTTTAGTGTGTTGGAAATGGGCTCACTGGGAATAGAACTAATTACTACACATCTGTATTTATTTGATCCATGCGGAATTATCCTTCTGTCAGTCGGCAGAGAGGCTGGTGGCCTTTGGATAATAGTGATTCATCTCAGCAACACTTCTGGCATGGTTTAACTCTAAAGCTCCTAAAAATCAATACAAAAATGAAGAAAAACCCCTATAGCAGGGAATGTATTTCACCATACAGTTCAGCAGTATTTTAAGTGATTCTCTGAGAATAAAACACTTTGATTTACAAAAGCTTTCACTGATCACATTAAATTACTGGGGATATACATTTCCATTACACAGTAGTTCTGATAGCTACGGTAAACGCAACTGCAGAATACTCAAGGAGAGGGCAGTATTTTTGTTGTTTAAAGTACAAGGTCTTCAACTTTTTTGAAGGAATTTTTCATTTCTTCTAAAAAAGATCTATCGCTGAACAAAGCATTCATGACAGATGCTATAACCTCTAAATTTAAATTAAGCGTAGTAGTCATAGCAGGTGAAACCTCAGAAATATTTTCTAGAACATATCCTATGCATGGCCTACAGATAACCCAATTATCTTTCCAAAGGTACAGACAGAGGTACACTGAGGTTGAGAACGATAGGGACGGCCATCATGCAGAAATAGTACAAAAGAATCCACTGCAATAGACTGCTGTAAACAAATCATAATCATAACAAGAAGAAAATCTTCACATAGAGATTTCATTTAATTTAGGCCCTAGTCAGCAAAGTATTCCTTTCCAAGATAGCATAAATACTGGACTTGCTAGGGATTTCCAGGACCAGAGAACCCAGAACATTTTCCTTCAAAGTCCTGGATGCTCCTTCACAGGGACTGAAGTATAAATCCTGATTCCAATACTTGTGTGGGGATGATGGTGGGTAAGGAGATGGGGGAGCCCCTGGAAGTGGACAACAGGAATGCCCTTTTGTCAATTCCTCAGTGCTTTCTCATACCAAACACGCAGCACCTAAAAGCACCCAAGCCTCTCTGCAAAGCGCCAGACGTACTGCAAGGGCAGTGAGGACGTAAGTCAGAGAAATGAGATACTCTTCAAAGTTCTAGTAGAAAAAAGGGAGTCATGGAATTATAACAGCAAAGACAACCACAAAAAAGTTTGCTGGAGTCTTTTTCCTTCCATCAGTTTTAAAACAGAGACTCTTAATGTTCTGATTAATTTGTTTCCTTTCTCTTGAGCACTGGTATAAAAGCAGGGAGATGGCCCGTTCTGTTGGTCTCATGGCAGAGTTCTGCCGTGTAGAGAACAGGATCAATTTCCAGCCCCGGTCACTTGCTCCCTGGGGCCACGAGTGGTGATGTAGGGACGAGATTTGCTTTGTGTCTCTCAATAATGGATTTTACAGTTAATTAAAGAGTGCAGGAAACAGGCTGTAAAATCTAGTTCATTCCTGCTTTGAGAGTGGTATAGCTGCCATAATATATAGTAGTGCGAGTGAAAGCAGGTAAAGGCAGGAGAACTGAGGAACCCGCAGAATTCTGCACAACTGCACAGAACAGTGGTTAGGAGGTTAACCAAAAGGCTAGTTCTTGGTTCTCAAGCCTGTTGATTTTATTTAAAAAAAACCCAAAACTTTTCAAGATCAGAGAAGCTGACCTTGGCATCAGCTCCAAAACGATGAGCAAAGCTACCACTACACCGTTTTGATGAACTGCTAGCGGTGGATGAGGGTAGTGTAACCCTTTGTTAGAAGTGCTTCACACTGCACCTGGAGGCACCGAGTCACAAGAGGTCATTCTAACAGCTAGCAAATGCTTAAGGACAATGGTATATGGACGCCCCTTTCTCACAGTCTCCCTCTGCCTCCCCCCTGCAGACGCCAGGAAGCACAGGGGTACCTGCATCTATCTGGGTGTCTTTTCCACAGATTTTCTTTCCATCCAGTTCCATCAAAATAGCTAGGACACCAGGCAAGGCTGATTTCTGCTTCTAGAATTGCTCAAAGGGGCCTGCTAGGGTGGCCTTCAAGCCACTTTCATATATTAGGAATAAATTTAGATACATTAGGTACAACAAAAAATTTTCATTAAATAACCTAGAAGAGAGATGCTTAAAAAGAACCTATAAAGCTCTAACACTTACAGAGGCAAAACGACTGCTAAATCCACCGTCACTGAAGCCAATGGAGGACTAGGATCAGTTATGAGTACAGATTCTTCTTCACAAAAAAGGTAGATTTCTTGGACACAATAGTTAGCAGATGGGAAAGAACACAGGCTTAATGAAAACAAGGTAGCTTGGGGATTTTGCATATAAAGATGTGCACCACACTGAACAACCGAGGGTTTACCTCAGCCTGGTGTCACGTAAAACCTGAGATTGCCCGTTCTTTCTGATGGCACTTGGCACTAATACACTTCTCGGCATTCCACAACCGGGGGAGCAGTGCAATCCGTAGCCATGAAAGAACCACGTAGCCCTTGTAACTAAGGTTACCTCCCTACGTCAGAGCATGTAACTTCTCCCAGTAAATCATAGCTGCATAATAAATTTTCACAAAGCTGTTTGCTGTTAACCTGGAAAAGAAACTTGGAATATTTCAACAGAAATGGGAAGAGTGAAGGCTATACACAAGAGATGCATGCCTGAAAACAACCTGCTTTACCATGTTTAGTAGTTAGTACTGGAAAAACAACCCAGTATCCAGAGAAAAAAAAAAGCTACAATTGTCAAAGTGCAATTTAAAAAGAAAAAAAAATATATTACTGGTATTTATGAAGGATTTACTATCCCAATAATTTTACTTTACAAGGTGAAGGCCCAGCACAGGCAGCTGTGATTCCTGTAGGTTTCCAGTACTCGGAGAACAAGACAATACTAAAGAAAAGCCAGCTCCTAAAAACACAAACATCATCTTGATGCTTTTCTCCAACTTCCGAGAAAACAGAACACATTAATTTCTACAGAATTCATTTTAACTATGGCAAAACTATCAGACAGCTCTGGCTCAGGGGTCCCTCCCTCTACAGCAACAGAGCCAAGCACTTTTCTCACATAGGTATTTTCAGACTATTTCAACAGAAAAGGATTCATAAATATACACGAGTGTTTTGCTGAACGGTACACTACTATAGAACTACATTTGAAAACCAACACATTTATGAAATATAAAAAGCTTCTTTACCTTCTGAAGCCATCGGTTTCAATCAATATATGGTATAACAAATACTTGTTCAACAAAATAACTAGAAGAGCGTTATTAATATATATCAAAAACAGGAGCAGGGCTTCACGCATAGACCCCAGAGATATAAACGTACCACAAAGCTTCATAAAAATCAAATCTCAGCTAAGATGCCGTGGACTTAGTATTTACAATATAAAATTATTCTCCACTGTAAAGAGTCTTCGCTGCTCTGCAGTATTTTCAGAAACACTGTATGTAGTGTACGCTCATTAAGGTCTCTTTTTAGACCATGTTTTAACACATGGATTTGAAACTGACTTGACAGGTTTGGAAGGAATATTTCTGTATTACCTGACCTAAGTTGTTTTAAGTTCTGTTCTTTAAAAAGTTCTGCATTGGATTTAATTGAAAGAAACACTACAAAAACGTGAATGATTAAATGCTGGGTTTCCCAGAGATAAAGTTTGAGTAATAAGAATGGTTTATTGCTACCATTTGCTTAGAGATATAAATCTATCAAGTTCCCGGTCCCAAGCATATAGTAAGAAGGGACAGTGGTCTACAAATAGCCAATATAGGAGTACCTCAACTAAGTCTATAAAGCTAAACCGGGATATTTATTTCCAATGCTCTAACTAGTAGTCTAATCAGTAAAGCCCTTAAACTTGCAATAATATTTCACTGATGTGTACCAGAGCGTTACAAGTTATAAAATTTCCAATTTAATTTTACTGCATCCCTCAAGCTGTAGTAATTAGAAGACAAACTCACAGGGAAGCTGTTTATAGCTTCAGGGGTGAGAATTTTGAACCTGTCCTGCAGGTCACCCATGTCCTCAGGGTTCCCAGATCTAACAGCTGCCTGCAGACCCAGGAGTTTATTGTAATACTGCAGTAACTCCTCACTCAGATGAAGGGGGCAGATGTAGATGACGTCCACGTTGGCATCTAAAACAAAGGGGCACAACGTTCATTACTGAAAGAAAGGTAGACTCCATTCAGAACAGCAGTCTGATAATTCCTGATCATTTGCTAACAAACAGCTTCCCTAAAAGAGCACTGGAAATAAAAATGAGATCTGTAATTCCCAAATCTTAGTGGTTTAACTGCTTTTTCTCTGCTTCAGCATTTCTCTGAAGACAGGTCAGCAACCCAAAGAAATAACTAGTTTTCGGAATTCAATCTGCAAAACATATTGGGGGCAGAATTTTGAAAGTGTTGCAGGGGGATTTATATGCACGACTCACATTAACATCAATGGGAATTGTGCACTGCTTTAAAAATATATCCATTAACTTCAGTAAATTATAAAACTGAGCTATTAAGTTTAGAAAGCGGATGAAATAGCGGTTTCATATGCTGCCTGGATTTTGCACGGCCTGTCCCTATTCTTGTCCTGTCCACATAAAAGCTCACGGTAGGATACCATTAATAACTATTGCTGAGCATGTGATTGTGCAGATTAGCTAGTTAAATACCACAGGGTGAAAATCTGTTTTTCTGCATGTAAAACAACTTGGGCTGAAAGACTTTGCGTATACACAAACACTTAGAGGTGAGAAAGTGAAAGTCTTTAATGTATGCCTTTTTGGACGATTTTAACTACTCTGCTCTTGTAAAATATTAATGTTAATAGATGAGTTAATGAATTAACAGGCCTTGCAACATCATTAGAATACACTGCCAAAAAGCACCTCTAGATTTTGATCCAACTCCTGCTGAAATCAGTAGGAATTCTTTTCATTGTCTTTACTGGGCACAGGAACAAGAGCTTGGAAAGCGTCAGGGACAACTGCTATTACATATGAACGAATCGGAAGCAAAGCAAGTATTGAACGAAGGACACCCGGAGCCTAACGTTATAAAGGAATAAGATATCCCGCTCATTCCCTTTGTTTTCCCCACTGCTACAGGCAAACAACCCACATTACAAATGGAAGGCCAGAATCAAACCCGAAGCATTTTAGTAGTACAGCATCTGACAACCAGCCCTGTATCTGAAGCCCCAACAGAGCCTTTATATAACACAGTTCATTACCATATAGGTTTTTTTAAATAATTAACAGTTCATTAGAACTGTATTAGTTAATAGTCTATTGCTTCTATGCATTTACTCAGACTTGCAAAATGACCCTGAAAATTTACCAGCTAAGGTACCAAAAGACTGGCCGATGTTGGCTGTAACGCTGAATGGACTGCGCTGTCAAAAAGTGACAAGCTCAAGTGAATTTGTTGAATAAAATGCTGCAACACATTTAACTACTCTGAGCACTGCCCTATAAAGAGATACGCAAGTCTGCTTTGGACACAGGGAGGCTCCAGAGACAGAGTAGCTAATAGCAGGTCATAACAAGCAAGGAAATCCTCTGGCATTCTAAAAAAAAAAAAAAAGAAAACCAATATGGTAAATATCAAAGCCCTTTGCCAGGCACAGATAAAGCTTCTGATCCAATTAATAATTTAGGCAATATTTAACTGGTTTGTATCTTACTCATGGTCTACTTTACATTTTACGGTAGAACCAATTTCCATGGTCACAGATTTTAAAATGCTGAAGAATGCCTGTATAATGTGTTGACTTTGTCCCTTTAGGTTTCTCACTATCATTTTAGAGACACACATAAAAAATCTCTGTTAAAAAAGTGAAAAAACAAAACTCTACTGTGGAAAAACAATATTAGTGCCGAGATAATATATAAAGGCAATTACATTATTATTTTAGGCAACTGTAAATTTCTGGATCTAATGTATTTTTGTTACAAACTTACTAAATGGCATTTATGAAATAATAATGATACTGAAATATACATGAATCATGTAAAGCATGTCATTCCAGGGAGCCAATGAAGCTGGTCATTGACAAATAATATTCTTCACTGCTTTGCTTAAAAGAGGACTGTCATTCTAGGAAAAACTTTTTAACGTATGCCTTTTGCCTTGTTTGCCAATTAAAAAAAAAAAAAAAAAAAAGGTTTAAATAAGGTCTTGCTCTTTTCTAAAGCATCTTTCTCTCCGTGTGAGCCTGAATGAACACTAGCAGAATTAGCTACCTAATTTTGTAGAACACTAAACACTTTTGATCGTTTGTGGTGCTCAGCATGCCACAGGATGAGGCTGCTTTACCTTATCACGGAGTCAGAAAGAATCAGCATGTTCTTCTTAGGAATAATGTGGACAGGAGCAAATGCCATAGCGGATAAATTACTCCTGAGTTTATATTTACTCTACAGTTAACATTAATACGAAAAGGAATTCCTCATTGGTCATTCTCTATTACTCACGAGTATGGGCAAATAGCAATCAGAAAATAGGCAGCCAAGAGCTCACAACATACCCAGTATGTCACACAGCCTTCCCATCTGCATATTCTGTCGGAGAGCAAGATCAGGAATACGCTCACGGATGCACTGGGAATATCCTGGAAAACAAGTAAAGCCCTCGCAAACTGGATTTAGAAACCCTCTGGTATATATTTGAAAGAAATCAGATTTTTTAATTAAAAAAAGCTGCAATAAAAGTATTTCAAATCCCAAACATGGTATAGCGCTAATTGCATCATCTTTATGAATTTGCTTTCATTAGTGAACTGATGTAACATCATGTTTTTATGTCATGAGATTTTAAATACCGAGCTAAATGTTAGAGACCTATAGAGCTTTATAATTTAAACACGTAGACTAAGAATTCTGTTTGAGTCCTCTATGTTGCTGGATTTTTTTTAAACACTGCAAAAACCAACACCATCATTAAGCAAAAATCCTGGTACATTTTGTCTTTCACACAGATAAAAGGCAACAAAATCACTTCATTAAGGAGGTGAGATGTCTCAGTGATACCCGATCACTTTGTTGCAGAGGAGGAACGCGCGGCAGCCTGTCTGAGCTGGGATTATCTACCTGGAGGTCAGACTTCCAACTGATTGCATACTCGCATTCAAAAAGACTGCAGTAAATGACGCGACCACTGTAACTATACTCTCTAATCCTGTAATTTTTAAATTCAGTTAATGCTAAATTAATCAGTGTGTATATACAAACGCACACAACGGGAGTTGCTAATTGCAAAAGCTGTGATTAAATCAATAAGGAAGTTCAGAATATTCACTGTTCGGCATAAAATCCCGATTGATCCAGTAATAAGATGCCTACAACATTTCCATATATCTGCATGGGACTGATCATCTGAAACTTTGGAAAAAACTTAGTTTGACTAAAATCTACTCAGTATTTCAGTACTTTCAGAAGCAAGAGTGAATCTTCCAGGCAAATTACAAGGACGATTACCATAAGTAATCAGCGCTCTAAGGTGCTGTGGCAATGACACTTTGCACAGAGGAGAGCAGAACATGAGAAACCACAGAGAAATGGAAATCACGGGTTACATTTTTAGTAATTTCTTGTAAAACTTACAGTGCTGCCTAACAATATCAAAACATTTAATTTTCAAACTGATTTCCCTGATACTGATGTAGCTGATTTCCCTGCACTAAACTGTCTTCTTGAAAACCCATTTGTTTTTCAGAACTAAATCTGTGCTGCAAAATAACATGCAAATACCACTTGAAAAATCAGTAATTATTTGAAAGGAATAATAGTTAAAGCAGGAATCAAACAAAAGTTAAAACTTGCATGTTGCTATGGTTCTGCAGATACACTACAGCATTCTACCAACTGCCACATGGACTTTTCTTAGATATGTTAGTAAAACATATTAATTCACAATATATTAGCTTCCATTGACGTGACCCCATTAGGTTTAATGAGAGGAATATTCACTCCTTGTGAATCATTCACCTTCCAATGGATGTTATGAACCGCATTAATCCCCACACCTGATATATTTTGAAGGCTCTGTACTTGGATGGCTGGTCATCTGACAACGCTTATTAAAGGCAGAGGCTTAATATTCCTCTCCTTGCAGTTTAAACAAAATTCAACCCAAATGAATGACATACACTGTGATCTTAGTCTACACGTTCCAGGACAGCTATAACCTGTGACATCATTGCTGGTTTGTTCCACACAGCTGGTTTACGTATCACTAACATTTTGTACTACACCACTTGGTCTCAAACGCATAAAACATTTCAGATAAATTTGCATTTTCCAGAAGCAAAAGCTCCTATTTTGATTCGGAAAACCACTACTTTAGGTGATCTGTACCTGCAATCTGAGCAAGTTAAACTCCAAATGGTGTCTGAAAATAGCGATGTTGAGAAAAGCCGGCGATGGCAGAGCACTTGGGGATGTGGCTGCTCGTTTGCACAAGGCGTCAGCGCACCGCGGCACCCCGCTGGTGACGCTGGGCTGCGGGAGGGTCGACCTTGCAAAGCCAGAACTAAGAATATGGATTTCTCAGTTCAGGGGCACTGAAAGGACACTGAGGGCCTTCCTCCTCCACGTGAGCTTTAAGGCACTGTATGTGCAATGACTCAGTGGAATGCTCCCAGTTCCGAGGGAAGCTTAGGGAGCGTTACAGAAGTACTAAAATAAGGGGTGTGTGAATTAATGGTAAAGGATCTGCTTTCACCTCCCTTTTCAACCTCAGCCATGACCTAATGCCCTTTAACTGCCGTTTTCTTAATAAATTTTGCTCACCTCAAAGTGCCTTCCCTCAACGAGGAATCCACAACACTTTTTTCAAACTCGCCTTTGAAAAAAGCCGTGGTGGTTCAGAGCGGGAGGTGGATGGC